>NW_027461788.1:0-305000 GCF_050947455.1 Rhinoderma darwinii
CACGCCACCAGCGGGTGGCAGGACCGTGGACGGGCCGCGTTCCGCTGGGCCTAGAGCTTCACCGACCAGAAGTGCGCGGAGCTACGGGGAGCGTGGGGTGCAGGAGCACCACTCCCCAGGATCGTCACGACCGATGTCGGGCTCATCAGGAGTGGTGGACGCGTCCGCTGGGAGGTCACCTCAGGGACGGCCGGGTGAGTCTACCACGGATGTGGTGCCGGGGATGTGTGGGGGGGATGTTGTCAATGTCTCAAATGCATTTGATGTTTAGAGGGATGCAGGAATATTTTATGAGAATTTTGCCAGGCGTAGAGCAGTCGCCAGCGAGGGTATGGGGCGCTGCTAGTGAGGCGTCTGCTAGTGCGGCGGGGAGTGCGGTTGCTAGCGAGGCGATTTCTAGTACAGCTGCGGCAGGGATTGTGGGTGTTAGTGAAGTGGCGCCGGTTGCGGGTGCCGTAGTGGCGGTGGAAAAAGCGGTTGACGCGGCGGCTAGTACATCTAAGAAAGTGGTGGAGGATGTGCGTTTGGCTGACGCGGCAAAAGGTGAGGTTTATGTGTGCTTTGAGGGCCCGCTGGGGGCACATTTGAAGGTAGAGATTAGGGAAAAGATCTGGAAAGATGAATATGTTGATTTTTTCTTTGCTGCCGTTAGAGAAGTTTAATTTGGACCGGTGGAAACCGGATGAAAGTAAGAAGGAGGAGGAGGAGCGGCGGCGGTATCGCTTGATTCCTCTGACTTTTGCGAATTGGCTGCAGGCCTTCGCTATTTTGGCTAGTGTGGTGGGAGAGAAGGCGCCGTAGAACTGTTCGGCGCTATTCTGTTATATGGATTCGGTAGGGGAGGCGTATCGTGTATACGGTGGTAATGCATGGTTGCGGTATGACGAACAGTTTCGTCAGCGGAAGTCGGTGCGCCCGTCGTTGCGATGGGACCACAAAGATATCAGTTTGTGGATGCGTCTGATGTCTGCGCCAAAACAGGGGCAGCAGCCCTTTCGGGAGGAAAGTAGCGGAGTTGTTGTGGTTAGGTTTTTCAGAAGGTTTTCGGATTCCGTGTAGGTCGGTTGGACGTGATGGGGTAGTCCGTAATTTGTCGTCTGCTTTGGCGTGGCCTGATCTGGTTACGGATAAGCTGCTGAAGGAGGTGGCTTTGGGCCGCATGGCGGGGCCGTTTTCCTTCCCGCCTGTTCAGAGTTTGCGGGTTTCCCCGTTAGGTTTGGTTCCAAAAAAGGAGGTGAATAAATTCTGCCTTATTCATCACTTGTCTTATCCGGAAGGCGAGTCGGTGAATGACGGCATTGATCCGGCATTGTGCGCGGTCAGTTACACTTCCTTTGATGCGGCGGTTGTTTGGGTTCGGAAATACGGGAAGGGCTCTCTGTTAGCGAAAACTGACATTGAGGCCGCTTTTCGTTTATTGCCGGTGCATCCGGATAGTTTTTGTTTGCTGGGATGTTATTGGCAGGAGGAATATTTTGTAGATTGTTGCCTCCCGATGGGCTGCTCCATTTCATGCGCTTATTTTGAGATGTTTAGCACGTTTTTGGAGTGGGTGGTCCGTCGGGAGGCGCAGGTGCAATCTGCCCTGCATTATCTGGATGATTTCCTGTTTATCGGTCCGCCGGGTACCTATGTGTGTGCAGGATTGCTACATACTATGGAGAGAGTGGCAAAGGATTTTGGGGTACCTCTGGCGCCTGAAAAAACCGAGGGACCCACGACGGTCATTACGTTTTTGGGAATCATGATTGATTCAGATAATATGGAGTGTCGCTTGCCTGATGATAAGTTGCTGGAGATGAGAGAGTTGGTGGCGAGTGCGTTGCGCAGGAAGAAGATCCAGTTGCGGGACTTGCAATCCTTGTTGGGGCATTTGAATTTTGCTTGTAGGATTATGCCCATGGGGCGGGTGTTTTGCAGGCGATTGGCAAGTGCGACCGCAGGGGTGCATTCCCCCCATCATTTCATTAGGTTGTCGGCGGAGTTGAAAGCTGATTTGTTGGTGTGGGGGGAGTTTTTGCAGAGCTACAATGGGCGGTCGGTGCTCATGTATCAGCCGGTGTCTAGTGTGGACTTGGAGCTGTATACTGATTCATCAGGTGCTTGCGGATTTGGGGCTTATTTCCAGGGGCAGTGGTGTGCAGGAGTTTGGCCAGATGCTTGGCATGAATGTGGTTTTGTCCGTAACTTGGCTCTGCTGGAACTGTTCCCGATTGTGGTGGCTGCGGAGTTGTGGGGGGATTGTCTGCGGGACCGGAGAGTGCGTTTCGTATGTGACAATCTGGGTGTGGTTCAGGCTGTTAATGCTCAGACAGCTAATTCTCCGCCGGTCGTGCGACTATTGCGACATTTAGTTTTGAGAGGTTTGATGTTGAATGCGCATTTTGTGGCAGTGCATATTCCTGGGGTGCTTAATTCAGTGGCTGATTCCCTTTCTCGTCAACAGTGGGACAGGTTTTGTCTGCTGGCGCCGGGGGCGGAGTGTCATGGCCTGCCTTGTCCAGAGCATCTGTGGAAGGTGGTGTGACAATGGCGATGTCGCTCGTGGAAAGGTCGGTTAGTGCGGTCACGTGGCAGAGGTACAGTGCAGTATGGCAGGTATGGGAGGCTTTGTTGGAAAATGCGCAGGCAGGTATTGCAGATCGGCCGGCGTGTTTGTTGTATTATATAGGAAAGGCGTACAGTGAGGGGGCGTCTGCAGCAACGGTTGCTCGAAGTTTGTCGGCCTTGGCTTTTTGGTTTAAGAAGAAAGGTGAGGAGGACGTGACTAAGTCCTTTCTGGTCCGGCAGGCAATGAAGGGTTTCAGGAGGGGTTCCGCAGTTAGGGACCACAGGAAGCCGGTGTCATTTGAGCTGTTGGTAGCGATTTGTAATTTGTTGAGGGATGTTTGTGTTTCGGCATTTGAAGCGCGGCTATTTACACTGGCCTTTTCTTTGGCGTTCTTTGGGGCGTTCCGGATATCGGAGTTGGTGTCGGCCAGTAAGAGTGTGGCAGGGGGTTTATTGTACGCGGATGTGGATTTGGATGGCTCCTGCCTTTCTTGTTTGCTTCGTAGATCTAAGACAGATCAGGAGGGGAGAGGTTTTGTGGTGCATTTGTATGAGTTACCAGGGTCGCAGGTGTGCCCGGTCCACTGTTTTCGGGAGTTTGTTGCAGTGAGGCCTGAGGGGCCGGAGTCCTTGTTGGTTCATGCAGACGGATTGTCTTTGTCAAAATTCCAGTTTTCACAGGTGTTCAAAAAATGCATCCTGTTGTCTGGCAGAGGTGGAGCAGGTTTTAGCTCTCACTCTTTTAGAATTGGCGCAGCTACGGAGGCAGCTAGGTGGGGTTTATCCCCGACAATGGTTAAGAAGATCGGTAGGTGGGAGTCAGACCGATATAGGTTGTATGTGCGGCCTCACTTGCTTTGAGGCGGTGGTGATAAGATGTGCTCTAGGTGGATATGGTTTTGTTACATTGCTGTTTGTGTTGTTTTAGGTGCAGGCCCCTGCTTGATTTGGATTATTGGGCACTCCTACGTGCACTGGGGAGGTGTGCGTGCAGATGTTCGTCCGGCCGGACGGCAGTTGGGCCTGGATCACTCAGAGGTTCAAGTCAGATGGTTGGGTCTGCGGGGCATGCTGTGGTGTAGGTTGCTACCAGAGGTCCATTTCTATGCAGGTTTGGACAGGGCGCCGGACATTTTGGTGGTGCACCTTGGTGGCAACGATTTGGGCATTCGGTCGTCCAGGGATTTGGTGAGGGATGTTAAGATCGATCTGTTGCGGTTATGGTCGTCTTTTCCAGGAGTGGTGATCGTATGGTCGGATATTGTGGCTCGCAAGGTGTGGCGGCAGGCACGTTCCGTCCATAGTTTGAATAAAGCGCGAGCAAAGGTGAACAAGGTGGTTGGCAGGTTTGTGGCACGCAATGGCGGTGTTGTGGTGCGGCATAAGGAGTTGGAGGGCAGAGAGGTAGGTTTCCTCAGGGCGGATGGTGTTCATTTAAACGAGGTGGGTCCTGATATGTGGACCCTGGACATCAAGGAGGGCATGGAGAAAGCCCTGCAGTTGTGGAGGGACAATCATGTGTAAGGGGTCACACATGATTGTCGTGGCGGTAGGAGGAGGGGTCTTTGGAGGCACGTAATGGTAAGAAGGAGAAGCAACAATGGAGATTGTTGGAAGAGAACTCGGGGCGTTTAACCCTGGATAGTATTGGAGGGGCTGGGGAGTGGTTGCCCAGCTGATATGGCATATATTCCTGATGGGCAGGGTCCCCAGGAAGGGGGAGAGAGGTCTTGGACATGGTTGGTGCCCTCGGGTCACGTGCAGAACGGCTGTAGGGTAAGAGGTCCAGACCTAATAAGGAAACGATGGAGTTTTTTATTTAATGATTGAAGTGCCTTCAAGGATCCTTTATCTGGAGTTGGGAAATAGAGCAGGATGTTTATTATGGAGTGTTATGATGTGTTTTATGGTTATGCTCTTTTATCAGAAAAAGGTGTGTATCTAATAAATGGCTGCTGTGGCCTTTACACCAAAATTCATGTGTGGTCTCTTATTGGGGTTTGGGGGGTGTAAGGCCGTAGATAGCGAAAGTCATCAAACATACCTTAAGTCATGCTACCTGGTTGCTTAAAACCTGAGTTTCTGCACCGTCCAGTAGCTGCACTGCTACAATATATAGTGTGTGCATATATATATATATATATATATATATATATGTATATATAGTGTGTGTGTGTGTGTGTGTGTATGTATATATAGTGTGTGTGTGTATGTATGTATATATAGTGTGTGTGTGTGTGTGTATGTATGTATGTATATATAGTGTGTGTATGTATATATAGTGTATGTATGTATATATAGTGTGTGTGTGTATATGGTGTGTGTATGTATATATAGTGTATGCATGTACATATATAGTGTGTGTGTGTATATATAGTGTGTGTATGTATATATAGTGTGTGTGTATATATAGTGTATATGTGTGTGTGTATATATATATATATATGTGTGTGTGTATATATATATATATATATATATATATATATATATATATATATATATATATACAGTGGAGGAAATAAGTATTTGATCCCTTGCTGATTTTGTAAGTTTGCCCGCTGTCAAAGTCATGAACAGTCTAGAATTTTTAGGCTAGGTTAATTTTACCAGTGAGAGATAGATTATATTAAGGCTGGGTTCACACGACCTATTTTCAGACGTAAACGAGGCGTATTATGCCTCGTTTTACGTCTGAAAATAGGGCTGCAATACGTCGGCAAACATCTGCCCATTCATTTGAATGGGTTTGCCGACGTATTGTGCAGACGACCTGTAATTTACGCGTCGTCGTTTGACAGCTGTCAAACGACGACGCGTAAATTGACTGCCTCGGCAAGGAAGTGCAGGGCACTTCTTTGCAACGTAATTTGAGCTGTTCTTCATTGTAGTCAATGAAGCACAGCTCAAGATTTACGAGCGTCACAGACGCCTCATAAATTACGAGGAGCTGCTTTTACGGCTGAAACGAGGCAGCTGTTTTGTCCTGGAAACAGTCTGTCATTTCAGCCGTAAAAGCCTCTCATCGTGTGCACATACCCTAAAAAAAAAAAAAAAACACATTGTCAAAATTATATATATTTATTTGCATTGTGCACAGAGAAATAAGTATTTGATCCCTTTGGCAAACAAGACTTAATACTTGGTGGCAAAACCCTTGTTGCCAAGCACAGCAGTCAGACATTTTTAGTAGTTGATGATGAGGTTTTCACACATGTTAGATGGAATTTTGGCCCACTCCTCTTTGCAGATCATCTGTAAATCATTAAGATTTTGAGGCTGTCGCTTGGCAACTCGGATCTTCAGCTCCCTCCATAAGTTTTCGATGGGATTAAGGTCTGGAGACTGGCTAGGCCACTCCATGACCTTAATGTGCTTCTTTTTGAGCCACTCCTTTGTTGCCTTGGCTGTATGTTTTGGGTAATTGTCGTGATGGAAGACCCAGCCACGAGCCATTTTTAATGTCCTGGTGGAGGGAAGGAGGTTGTCACTCAAGATTTGACGGTACATGGCTCCATCCATTCTCCCATTGATGCGGTGAAGTAGTCCTGTGCCCTTAGCAGAGAAACACCCCCAAAACATATTGTTTCCACCTCCATGCTTGACAGTGGGGATGGTGTTCTTTGGGTCATTAACAGCATTTCTCTTCCTCCAAACACGGCGAGTTGAGTTAATGCCAAAGAGCTCCATTTTAGTCTGATATGACCACAGCACCTTCTCCCAATCACTCTCAGAATCATCCAGAAGTTCATTTGAAAACTTCAGACGGGCCTGTACATGTGCCTTCTTGAGCAGGGGGACCTTGCGGGCACTGTAGGATTTTAATCCGTTACGGCATAATGTGTTACCAATGGTTTTCTTGGTGACACTGGTCCCAGCTGCCTTGAGATCATTAACAAGTTCCCCCGTGTAGTTTTCGGCTAAGCTCTCACCTTCCACAGGATAAAGGATACCCCACGAGGTGAGATTTTGCATGGAGCCCCAGATCGATGTCGATTGACAGTCATTTTGTATGTCTTCCATTTTCTTACTATTGCACCAACAGTTGTCTCCTTCTCACCCAGCGTCTTACTTATGGTTTTGTAGCCCATTCCAGCCTTGTGCAGGTCTATGATCTTGTCCCTGACATCCTTAGAAAGCTCTTTGGTCTTGCCCATGTTGTAGAGGTTAGAGTCAGACTGATTCATTGAGTCTGCGGACAGGAGTCTTTTATACAGGTGACCATGTAAGAGCTGTCTTTAATGCAGGCACCAAGTTGATTTGGAGCGTGTAACTGGTCTGGAGGAGGCTGAACTCTTAATGGTTGGTAGGGGATCAAATACTTATTTCTCTGTGCACAATGCAAATAAATATATATCATTTTGACAATGTGATTTTCTTTTTTTTTTTTTATATAATCTATCTCTCACTGGTAAAATTAACCTAGCCTAAAAATTCTAGACTGTTCATGACTTTGACAGGGGGCAAACTTACAAAATCAGCAAGGGATCAAATACTTATTTCCTCCACTGTATATATATTAGTGTGTGTGTGTGTGTGTGTGTGTGTGTGTATATATATATATATATATATATATAGTTTATGTATGTGTGTGCATATAGTGTATGTGTGTGTGTGTGTGTGTGTGTGTGTGTGTGTGTGTATATAGTGTATATGTGTATATATAGTGTATATATAATGTGTGTGTGTATATATATTATGTATGTATATATACTGTATGTATGTGTACATATAGTGTATGTATGTGTATACATATAGTGCATGTATATGTGTATGTATGTATATACACTACCGTTCAAAAGTTTGGGGTCACCCAGACAATTTTGTGTTTTCCATGAAAACTCACACTTATATTTATCAAATGAGTTATAAAATGACTAGAAAATATAGTCAAGACATTTACAAGGTTAGAAATAATGATTTTTATTTGAAATAATAATTTTCTCCTTCAGACTTTGCTTTGGTCTTGGAATGCTCCATTTTCAGCAATTACAGCATTGCTGACCTTTGGCATTCTAGCTGTTAATTTGCTGAGGTAATCGGGAAAAATTTCACCCCATGCTTCCAGAAGGCCCTCCCACAAGTTGGATTGGCTTGATGGGCACTTCTTGCGTACCATACGGTCAAGCTGCTCCCACAACAGCTCTATGGGGTTGAGATCTGGTGACTGCGCTGGCCACTCCATTACAGATAGAATACCAGCTGCCGGCTTCTTCCCTAAATAGTTCTTGCATCATTTGGAGGTGTGCTTTGGGTCATTGTCCTGTTGTAGGATGAAATTGGCTCCAATCAAGCGCTGTCCACAGGGTATGGCATGGCGTTGCAAAATGGAGTGATAGCCTTCCTTATTCAAAATCCCTTTTACTTTGTACAAATCTCACACTTTACCAGCACCAAAGCAACCCCAGACCATCCCATTACCTCCACCATGCTTGACAGATGGCGTCAGGCACTCTTCCAGCATCTTTTCAGTTGTTCTGCGTCTCACAAATGTTCTTCTGTTTGATCCAAACACCTCAAACTTCGATTTGTCTGTCCATAACACTTTTTTCCAATCTTCCTCTGTCCAATATCTGTGTGCTTTTGCCCATATTAATCTTTTCATTTTATTAGCCAGTCTCAGATATGGCTTTTTCTTTGCCACTCTGCCCTGAAGGCCAGCATCCCGGAGTCGCCTCTTCACTGTAGACGTTGACACTGGCGTTTTGCGGGTACTATTTAATGAAGCTGCCAGTTGAGGACCTGTGAGGCGTCTATTTCTCAAACTAGAGACTCTAATGTACTTGTCTTGTTGCCATATGTGCAGCTGTATAGGGGCTCTATAGGACATACTGTATGTCACATTGGGTTCGTGGACCCACTGGGCCATACTGCTTAAGCGGTTGGCCAACAGGGTGCAGTTCACAGTTCGTATAAGGTACCTGTGGGCAGCTTAGACAGTAGCAAGGCAGGCTCGGCTGGGACTAGGCAGCGGGTAGACGTCAGGCGTGGAGCAGTAGGACAGGCGTAGGTACAGCACGGCAACAGCACGGCACTAGAACAGGATAGCACGGGATGCAGGAACAGGGAACACTGGTACAGGAAAACACTGGGAGACCATTTGCAAGACAAACTAGGATACGACAAACAACGCTCAGGCATAGAAGCAAGGGGCTGGGCGTCTCTTATAGTCCAGAGCACTCATGGGCTGATTAAAATATTAAAGTCTAGTGTGCATGCTGCCCCTTTAAGAGCGCACCCTACGGGACCTGGCCGAGGTGAGTGGAAGTGAGAGGAGGAGACTGGGGCCATCGCTTGCCGACACATGGCTGCGGCCGTCAGGGGAAGAGTGAACCTGACGGACCACAGCCACGGACATGACAGTGTACCTTTTAGGCAGCTGCACAATGGACCAGTAAACAGAGGGCCTGACCAGTGCTTCCCACTGCCTACTTTATGGCATAATTATTGTTGTATTACAATCCACAAAATAAATTGGCGCACCATCCAAGAACTTCAGAGCCTTAACTTGAAGCTCCTGGTACATAAAGAAAAACCTCTATCAGGGCCCTGACCCTCCCATGTGCCATTCTGGTGTCTATGTATGGGCCAGAGAGCCCTTTAGGGAACCAGGTTCCATGGTCCTTGGTGCCACTGCTACCTCCGCATCCCACTATAGCTGCGCCCCTGAAGATCTTTCTAGAAAGAGGCTTTATGTCCATCACCTCACTCTCAACAAACTAGCTGTTACATAAAAACCTTGCTGTCTCTGTCCGCCCCTGATTGTTATTAGTGGGCACAATCTCCTATGTGCCCACTCACCCCTCCCCCCACCTCTGCTGCCTGGGAAATCTGTTGTCAATCAAGCACACAGTAATATAGAGGGAAGGGCTGAAGTCTCCTCCTATAACCTTTTTTAATACTTCTGATTTATTTTTGTAATATAAATATAAGATTCATTCACTTGTATAAGGTCAATAATACTTTAATAACCGTTTCCTTATTTGTTGCAGAATCTGGAGTCCTATAATTTTGGACCACCCTATGACGACTTATGGACCAAGCTCTTTGTTTTCCTTGGATATTGGACGGCTGTCTTTCTTCTTGCCGCCATCCTATCAGTTACATCATGGAGTGGTTTCAAGGAGCCGATGAATTCCCTGATATGGAGGGAATAGATGAGATCACGGATCCACTTTAAAACACGTTATGGATTATGGCACAGGAGATAACAGGCAGCGGTAATATAACGGATTACATCCTGGAAATCTAACATTTTTTAATAGATTGATATTATGGGATTGCCTATTGCCAACACTGTGTCAAGGATTTACATCATCTTTGTATTAACATGCGTTCACAGAGGACCCAGGTGAAGACTTTATTTTCAGTAGTTTGCCGACAACCATCATAGAAATGGTAATACTATTTTATTTGTAGATCTCATTTCCTGTTCTCTGTTATTTATCAATGTGGGGGAGGGGAGTTTATTTTTTAATTGTCTTCATCATTTCGTACTATCAACGTTTTATCTTCACAACAAATAGGAGAGAGATGAGATTTACAATTTTTGGGAATTTCCCTGACTGTTTCCATTGCCGCAGAAAAAAAGTTATTTTTAAAAATTGGTTATTTTGTTTAAAAAAACCATTTTTGAGTTCTGGTTTCATTGAGTGGGATCCTCTATTTTGAATCCTCATTTTTTAGCTAGAGTGGAGAACAACTACAAAGAGTATTTTCACCCTGGAGGACCGGACATGTCCTTGCATTATATTGGTGGCCCATTGATTTCAATGGGCACTGTGTAATGCCATAAATTACTTCTCCGGTGGTGGTGATGCAGGGGGATTAAACTCCTTCAGGTTACCTTACAGACCATGACTGATCGCTCAAAATCCCAGCAGCCGGCCTCTCTATGATAAGCTCATCACTGTAATGACGGGGTGGGGAGACAGACAGGTGAGCCCTAATCTACCCGCCACTCAGTCCCTGCCTACTTGCAATGGCCCGTCCTAGGCGACGGCGTACAACTGGGCGAGCAAGAGAGTAGTCAGTCAAGCCAGGGTCAATATGAAGCAGAGGACAAATAGTTCAAGCAGCAGCAGCAGAGCCAGGAAACAAACAGAATCACAGGCAAAGGAGAAGCAGGAAATGAAGGTATAAATAGACGGAGAGCGGGAGCTAGCTCCGTCTGGCCAGGCTGTGATAGGCTCTCCCACTCCTCAGCCTCCCAGCCTGAGTGGTAGAAGAAGGAGTCACTCTATCAGATTAAGGAGCAGGTGCAGACTGACTAACCACGGGCGTCGACACAGAAGCTGTGTCTGGCAGATCCTTTACAATCACCTAGGGACACTTCTAACGAAAAAAGAAATGTCAGAAGCAAATTGGTAAAAGAAAAAACAGTAAATGTTTACAATTTTCGGACCGCTGTCTATGAACATAGATAAAATCATTACATTATTCTGTGATATTATCTTAGGACATCATTGCTGTTGCGTGCGCCAAAAAGAGTGATGGACCATATAGACCTTTAGAGATATTACTAGTTCTGGATTAGAGATGAGCGAATCAGGGGCGTAAGTAGGAAAGACTGGGCCCCATAGAAAACTTTTGACTGGGCCCCACCTCCCCTCCCCTGGGTGCCACACACAGCACCCCTTGTAGATAGTGCCCCCCTGTAGATAATGCCATACAGTCCCTCCTGTAGATAATGCCATACAGCCCCCCTGTAGATAGTGCCCCCCTGTAGATAATGCCATACAGCCCCCGCTGTAGATAATGCCATACAGCCCCCCTGTAGATAGTGCCCCCCTGTAGATAATGCCATACAGTCCCTCCTGTAGATAGTGCCATACAGCCCCCGCTGTAGATAGTGCCATACAGCCCCCCTGTAGATAGTGCCATACAGCCCCCCTGTAGATTATGCCATACAGCCCCCTGTAGATGGCACTATAGAGCCCCCCTGTAGATGGCACCATAGAGCCCCCCTGTAGATAGTGCCATACAGCCCCCCTGTGATTATGCCATACAGCCCCCTGTATATAGTGCCATACAGCCCCCCTGTATATAGTGCCATACAGCCCCCTGTATATAGTGCCATACAGCCCCCCTTTATATATTGCCATACAGCCCCCCTGTAGATAGTGCCATACAGCTCCCCTGTGATTATGCCATACAGCCCCCCTGTAGATTGTGCCATGCAGCCCCTCCAGTAGATTCTGCCTTACAGCCCTTAACATCCCCCTTGTAGACAGTGCCCCCAAACAAATAAAACAAAAAAATTGTACTCACCTAAGGCCCATTCCCGCGATAAACGGAGCTGCTCCACAACCCTGACAGGGTCCTTGTGTAGGCCGGCGTGATCCAGTGATGTCATCACGCCAGCTTGCGCAGGGATCCTGTCCCTGCGCCTAATAGGCTGCAGGCCGTACTTCATGTAGCCTAGTAAATGGCAGAGCAGGGAGATACCTCCCTGCTCTGCTATAGTGTTCAATAGTATCTGCTTCCTAAGGACGCAGATACTATTGAATGTGGTGTCGCTACCATTGAAGCAGCCGGGCATGGGAGGGCCGTTACGGCGGGCAGCACGGGCACACTCATGCTGCGGTGGTGGTAGTTATGCCACTGGGGCGAATGGATTATACATGAATTTAATGCGGTCCGAATTTGCCAAAACTTTCAGATTGACCAAAATCTGAAACTTTTGAGGTTCACAGTGCATAAATCGCATCAAAATGACGCTTCGCCGCCGAGTGCCGGCCACCATTTTACAACCTAGAATAAGGATCACATGACTTAGGCTTCCCCATAATGACTTGCAGACAGCCTTCCCAAAATGCACTGCGGTTATCCCTCCATCTAGCACAGCCAATTATATAAAATGCCAAACCAGAAAATACTACAGGTTTGGAAACCGTCCTAGAAGACATCAAAGAGTCAAACACGAGTTTTCAGGGCAATCGGGGCACTTGCGATTCGCAGCAAAATTTATTTAGACGGAATCAAACGGCCTGTTTGATTGAAGCGGACCTGAAACTAATTTTGGGAAATTTCTATTCTGGATATATTTCTATCATTTCTGTGTGATCGTCTGATATCAACTTCAACCTCAATCCTCAATATCCTTTAATTCTACTATACATAGTTATACTATATTCACACCACGCTTTTTATATATATGCCAGGAAATGCCACCGACGTATATGACAAACGTGTCCATGGCCTATCACGGGTTCAATGTATGCCTTTCGTCATATATTCGGAGACTACGTATATGTTGTCATTCCTTTTTGTACTGCAGTGGAATACGTAGTTGATCATGTTTTTGATACAAAGGGATACTGAAAAATTAATTTTTCTACAATGGGGGTCAGTGGGTGACATATGTAACTGCATGCTATAGGGATCTATATTATACATTCTGCCACTTATTTATTCACCATAAATCAGAATCAAGGCTTTAGTTTTCCAAATTATCATAAAATCTTTAATTTTCATTGTTTTGTTCAGAATGACTTATATTTTCGTTTTCTCCAACAGATATTATCATCGATACCGGCCTATCAGGCTTTTACAGAGTTTGCATAATTTCTGGTACCAAAACTCAAGTTCGGTCCTGTGCGCTCAGAAAGATTAGGGAGAAGTTTCCTTATCCTGCTGGAACCGCTGTCATCACGTTACATCTAGTTTCACTAATAAATCATCATTCCGCCCAAATATTTCGCATTCGTTTGATACATAGTTCATAAGGTTGAAAAAAGATACAAGTTGATCAAGTCCAATCTATAATCCTACCGTGTTGATCCAGAGGAAGACAAAAAACCTCATGAGGTTGATGCCAATTGCTTCATTTGGGGGAAAATTCCTCCCTGACTCTAAATATGGCAATCAGAATAAATCCCAGGATCAACGTCCCATCTCCTGAATCTGGGACTCATAACCTGTAATATTATATTTTTTAAGAAAGACGTCCAGGCCCTTCTTGAACTTGTTCAAAGAATCAACCATCACAATATCCTGTGGCAGAGAATTCCATAGTCTCACTGCTCTTACCGTAAAGAATCCTTGTCTATGATTGTGGTGAAACCTTCTTTCCTCTAGACCTAGAGGATGCCCCTTGTCCTTGTTACAGGCCTGGGTGTAAAGAGATCATTAGAAAGATCTCTGTACTGTCCCTTCATATATTTGTTTATTGTAATTAGATCGCCCCTAAGCCGTCCTTTTTCTAAACGGAATTCCTTTAATTACCTTGATCGCCCTCCTTTTCACCCATTAAATTGTCCACCAATATCCACAAATCTTCTTCAGTGGCAGTTTTGCCCAGAGTTTTATTATCTTAAAATGCTGCAATTTGCTACGGAGTAATATTATATTATCCTCCTCTGTGTTGATCACTTTTCAGAGCTTAGAATCATCCTGAGGCTACATGCACACGTTGCGTATTTTGCTGTGGAAAATACACAGCAAAACCGCAGGGAACTGCAAGAAATTTGCAGGAAAAAAACTGCACCTGAAGGTGAGATTTTGATGCGTTTTTTCGGTGCGGTTTTTATGCTTCGAGTTTTCATGCTACGGGTTTTGCTGCGTATATTTCTATAGAATTACAAGGATAGAATTCGCATGCGGAATCGCAGGATAAATTGACATGCCGCAGTTTCGAAAATATGTCCTGAAAATTTAAGTCCCGAAAAATACTGCAGCGTGGACATGAGATTCCCTGGAATCTCATTGTCTATGCCGGTACTGTATTACGCTGCAGTTTTTCCGCACGAAAATATACACGGCAAAACCGCACGTAATATGCATCGTGTGCATTGACCCTAAATAAACACGCTAAAAAGAAGGTAGTCCAATACTGACCCGTATAGAATCCCGCTGGTAACTGTGACCAGGGACGGCCTTATGCGCAGCCATCACCCTTCCTGAGTACAGGGGGCGCTGTTACTGCCAATCAGCAGACTTCCAGGGCCTCTACACATTACTGCCTCTGCAGCTCCTACCCCCGACCAAATACTCTCTCCATCCTCCAGCCTGTGCACTAAAACACCTTTTATCAGCGCTATTTTCTCTCCCTCTCCTTTGATATCATTAAAAACAGGCAGTCGTGAGGGGGAGGGGCACAGCTTCCGCGTCTGCAGAGATCAAAGAAACCGTCAGGACAAGAAGAGGAAGCTACGTTTCTAGTTCTCTCCTCTCCTGTGTCCGCTCCGGTTCTGTGTTTTCCTCCTCTCCTGTGTCCACTTCCTGCCTATGTTCCTCTCCTGTGTCCTTCTCTTTCCCCTTCTCTCCTCTTCCGTGTCACTTCCTCTCCTGTGTCCCCCTCTTCTTCTGTCCTGTGTCTCCTTCTATGGTGTCCCGCTCCGGTTCTGTGTTTCCTCCTCTCCTGTGTCCACTTCCTGCCTGTGTTCCTCTCCTGTGTCCTTCCCCTCTGCCCCCCTTCTCTCCTCTTCTGTGTCACTTCCTCTCCTGTGTCCCCTTCTATGGTGTCCTCTGTCCCCCTCCTCTTCTGTCCTGTGTCCCCTTCTATGGTGTCCTATGTCCCCCTCTTTGGCCTAAGACTGCCCTGACTGTGACCCAATATGAGTTTGTACAAATAACCACCCTCTGTTTTCTATCACTGAGCCAGTTGTTAACCCAATTGCATATATTTTCTCCAGCCCCAGCATTCTCATTTTATACACCAACCTTTTATGTGGCAGAGTATCAAATGTTTTTGCAAAGTCTAGATACACCACATTCACAGCCTCACCCAGGTCCAGTCTAGATACACCACATTCACAGCCTCACCCAGGTCCAGTCTAGATACACCACATTCACAGCCTCACCCAGGTCCAGTCTAGATACACCACATTCACAGCCTCACCCAGGTCCAGTCTAGATACACCACATTCACAGCCTCACCCAGGTCCAGTCTAGATACACCACATTCACAGCCTCACCCAGGTCCAGTCTAGATACACCACATTCACAGCCTTACCCAGGTCCAGTCTACATACACTACATTCACAGCCTTATCCAGGTCCAGTCTAGATACATCACATCCAAAGCCTTACCCAGGTCCAGTCTAGATACATCACATCCGCAGCCTTACCTAGGTCCAGTATACATACACCACATCCACAGCCTTTACCAGGTCCAGTCTGGATAAAAAGGAGAAAAAGACACGGCGCCACCTTGTGCAGATCTGTCGGGAAAGGGTGAGACAAGAGTACAAGTATTGTGCTCACCTAGATACGATGGTAATAAGCGTGTAAGTAGGAACCACAGTGCTGCTGCCAGATCCGAGTCGGTATCCAAATGGACCGCTTAGGTACAGAGAATTGTAGGAGAAAAAGGGATAATTCCAGGGGCGCTGCTGTGTGGTAGGAATAATAGGAACGAAGTCCGGAGATAATTGTTATTCAATTTATTCGAAGAAAGTGGCTACGCGTTTCAACGATGAACAATCGTCTTCATCAGGCCATGTGCATAATACATTGGACAGGTCTTATATAACATCTGGGTTCAAACAAGACACGAGTAAAAAAAACGCCAAATCTGTAAAGGTCAAGGTGCGATCGTGACGTCACAACCGGCTTTTTTTCTCATTCATTGTACAAACCGTGGAGCGGTGAAAAAATGCACATGTTTAATACATCAAATCATTCAAAGTAAATTGTTGTACAAGGGAAGGATAATAAATACAGAGTTTGGGGTGTTCGTAAAAAAGCTTTTCTAAGTGGTGTCGGTATACAACTGTAAAAACAAGACATCATACATTACTGAAGATAATGGTACTCTAAAGACCGATGTGTTGCTAGGTAGCAGTGAGGGACGCCGGGACGCGAAATTCGTCACTAAGGCAACCAAGCAAGGAGAGCGCAACAGAGTATAGGAGGGTCTGCGTATTGCTGTGAGTCGGTTATATAGACTTCTTTAAAACCGATTCAAATACATTGTGAAGGTATAAAAAATAAAAAATAAAATGTTTGGACATATAGCAATGATTTTACGTGGATAAAATATATTGCAAAGATGTAGTTAGAGCGTTGCTATGTAACGGCGAGTGACGCCAAGACGCGAATTTCGTCACCAAGGTTACCAAGCAGGGGACAGCGCAGCAGAGCATAGGGGGATCTGTGCTGGAGATTATAAAGACTGCTTTAGGGCAAATTTAATTGTTAGAAATTGCTTTCTAAGGAAAAAAACAACATTCGGCATATAGTATTATTTTTACAGGTAAAATTTAGATACTAGAAAATGCATTATATAAATATAGTGTGAAAAGTATAGTATTATTTATACACAGGTAAAAAATGTTTTGCAGGATTCTGTACAGTTAAAATTTATAGAGTGAAAGACGCCAAGACGCGGACTTGGAAACCTAGGCAACCAAGCCGGGAATAGCGCAACAGAGCATAGGGGGATCTGCACTTGCTGTACATAGATTAAAAATGACTGCTTAAAAATGGGTTTAAAAACTAGAGAATGTGTCATAGAAATATGTGCAGTATAATATCAGACATATAGTATTCTTATTATACAGGTGTATTATGCAAAACATTCTTGTGCGGTTACAACTTAATAGAATTTTCGGATGGAAAAATGAAGCTGGCAAAAGGGAGATCCATAAAGAGATGAATGAATTTGACAAACCTTACTTATTGTTTGTTAATGTATAATAATGTGACTTATGGAGGTTGTTTATCCTCAAACTAATGGTTTCCAATTTGTGAAGTTAGAGCTATTTATGAAAGTTAGAGCTATTTATTAATCCAGTGTAGATTCGGAGATATCATTCAGACCCCCTGGGTGCAAAGTCTGTAATTTAAAAATCCAATAGTTCTCCCTCTGTTTGAGTTTATTGTACCTGTTGGGAACATCAGGGTGTATGTCTTCGATAGGTGTAACTGTAATTTGGTTAAATTGGCATTTGTGTACATGGGTGAAATGTCGGGACACACTGTGTTTCAAAAAACCTGTGTTCACATTGAATCTGTGTTTATTAATTCTGGATCTCAGACATTGTGTGGTTCGGCCAACGTATTGAAGTTGACACGTACATTCCATTAAGTAGACAACATAGGAACTGCTGCAGCATAGGGGTGACTTGATTGGGAAAGTTTCTTTTGTAACTGTCGATGTGTATGTATGTTTCTTATTGCTGATACTATTGCAGCATAAACATCGCGAGTGGCCACATTTGTAGGAGCCATTAGGTCTGGATAAAAAGGTGGTTGGTACTATTTTGGGTTTTCGGATTCTGCTAGGGGCCAGGATATTTTTCAAGGTTAGGGAACGTCGAAAGGTGATGCTCGGATGGGATGGTATCGCATCTTTAAGGTAAGGATCGCTTTTTATGATGTGCCAATGTTTGTTCAAAATTGACCTGACTGTTTTGTTCCCTTTGTTAAAAGTAGTGATAAAATTAGTGTTAAATTTATTGGGTTCTGATTTATTCTTTTGTACCGGGTTTAAACAGGAATTTTGAGATAATTCTGATGCTTTGGATCTAGCATCTTTAATTAATTTTAGAGGGAAATTCTTCTCTCTGAATCTTTTCTCTAAAATATTACACTCTAATTTAAAATTTATATTAGTACTGCAATTTTTGCGGACTCTTCTAAATTGGCCGAAAGGCACATTTATAACCACGGGCGATAGTGGGCACTTTTGAAGTTAATGTAACTGTTTACATCTACAGATTTGAAGTGAGTTTTTGTGACGAAGTGTTTAGTCTTGGTATCATAACTAATGGTTAGGTCCAGATAATCGATTGAGATTTCAGAGAAGGTATGCGTAAAGGAAATATCATAGTCATTGGTATTTAAATGTTTAATAAAACTAGAGGCTTCGTTTTCTGATCCTGTCCACACAAAAAAGAGGTCATCTATGTAACGCCTGTATAAGAGAATGTTATTTTTAAAAGGATGTTCCCCAAAAATGTGTTCCTCTTCGAATGCCCCCATGTACAGGTTTGCGTAGGCTGGTGCGAATCTGGTGCCCATCGCACAGCCTTTAATTTGGGTGTAAAAACTATGATTAAAAGTGAATGAATTGTGGTGAAGAATAAAATCTATGCAATTGGTAAGAAAGGAAATTTGGTTGTCGGGGATTAGGGTGTTAGATGATAGGAAAGATTTGGTTGCCTGCATACCTTTTATATGTGGGATGTTGCTATACAAAGCGGTTACATCGGCTGTCAGAAAATATATGTGAGATATAGTTTTATCAATTTTGAGATTAAATAGATATTTAATTAATTGGGTGGAGTCTTTAAGGTAGGATGGTAGAGTGAGCACAAATGGTTGAAGGTGCAGATCTACAAAGTGAGAGAGATTGCTAGTTAGTGAGCCGATTCCTGATATGATTGGGCGTCCTGGGGGCTCTATGAGTGTTTTGTGTATTTTGGGGAGATGATAAATAAAAGGTATGTTTGGGAATGGTACGTGTAGGAAACGTTTTTCTTTTTTTGTAAGAAGGCCCTCCTGGAAAGCTTTCTCTATCATGATTGCATATTCGTGTGTATAGGTAGGAAGAGGGTTTGATGCTAGTTTACAATAAAAAGTGTTATCATTTAAAATCCTCGAAGTTTCCTCCAAGTATTTGTCCCTATTCTGGATCACTATTCCCCCCCCCCCTTTGTCAGCAGGGCGAATCACTATGTCTCCGTTATTTTGCAGGGATTTGATAGCCCTTCTTTCATATGGGGTCAAATTATCTTGATAGGGATGAGGGTTCTCTATTGACCTGAATTCATTGTTCACCAGTGTTGAGAAGGTTTCAATGAGGGGGCCTTGGTGATGGACAGGATAGAATTCTGATTTGGCATGAACTTCGACTGGGATGGCTTTAGTGTTTGCATCTGGTATATGAGGGTCCTCTATTGTAACTGATATTGTGTTAGGTTTCTGTAGCGCAAAATGTCTGATTAGTGTGAGTTTTCTAATGAAACGGTTAAGGTCCATGAATAGATCAAAGTCATTAGGTAAAGATGTAGGACAAAAAGACAGTCCTTTGTTGAGTAGATCTGTCTCGTGGGTCTTTAAAAGATAAGATGACAGATTAAATATTTTTATTGTTTTATTCGATTCTTCTTTGAGTTCAGTTTCAAGCCATGGCTTGTTATACTTCTTGCCTCCTCTCCGTCCTCTATGTCTGTATTTAGTTTTCTTTTTATTGAAATTTTCTGAATTTTGGGAAAGAAGTTGGTGATGGTTTGTGCTTTGGGACTCATTAAGAATGGTAGGAGAATGTCGTTGCTGGTGACTGTGGGGGTTAATGGGGGTCTGGTCAGTTGTGAGGGAAGTCCTAAAAAAGAGGTTGCTGAGTATGTGATGTCTAGTGAAGACGTTGCTAAATCAATTATGGGAAGATTGTCTTTGAATTGTAATGATGTGGAAGGGCTCCTGGAGGGGCTTTCCTGTGCGCCAAGAAGGGAAGACTGGGGGGTACTGTGCACTGATAGTTGGAGTAAAGATATCAGGCTATCTTCTATGGAGTCATTGAGTAAGAGGGAGGGGGAGTTGGATGTGATTGGGACTTCCATTGGTTCGGGTAAAGAGAAAAATTTGGAGAGATGAAACTCCAAATCAGATGCCCTGAAAGCATTCACTGGTACTTTAGTGATAGTTTTACTAGGTGCAGAGATGGCTTGTGTGGTGTTACACTCCTGGTTTAGATGATAGGTAAGGGGTTTCATTGCTGCTACAGGGATGTGCGCAGGATGTTTCACAGCCAAAAGGTTTTTAGGTGTTTTGGTTGAGGAGCTATTGTCAATAGATCCATTGCCCTACCCAGGTCCAGTTCAGATACCCTCCTTTCACAGCCTTACCCAGGTCCAGTCTAGATACATCACATCCACAGCCTTACCTAGGTCCAGTCTACATACACCACATCCATAGCCTTACACAGGTCCAGTCTAGACACACCACATCCACAGCCTTACCCAGGTCCAGTCTAGATACATCACATCCAAAGCCTTACCTAGGTCCAGTCTAGACACACCACATCCACAGCCTTTCCCAGGTCCAGTCTAGATACATCACATCCACAGCCTTACACAGGTCCAGTCTAGATACACCACATCCAAAGCCTTACCTAGGTCCAGTCTACATACACCACATTCACAGCCTTACCCAGGTACAGTCTAGATACATCACATCCAGAGCTTTACCAAGGTCCAGTATAGATATATCACAGCCTCACCCAGATCCAGTATAGATACACCACATCCACAGCCTTACCCAGTTCCAGTATAGATACACCACATCCACAGCCTTACCCAGTTCCAGTATAGATATACCACATCCACAGCCTTACCCAGGTCCAGTATAGATACATCACATCCATTGCCCTACCCAGGTCCAGTTCAGATACCCTCCTTTCACAGCCTTACCCAGGTCCAGTCTAGATACATCACATCCGCAGACTTACCCAGGTCCAGTCTACAAAGACCACATCCACAGTCTTATCCAAATCCAGTCTAGATAGATCACAACCACAGTCTTAACCAGGTCCAGTCTACATACACCATATTTACAGCCTTACACAGGTCCAGTCTAGATACACCTACACCACATCCACAGCCTTACCCAGGTCCAGTCTAGATACACCACATTTAAAAACAACAGCAGAAAAAATGGGACATAACTTCAAAACCACAAGAAAGGCCATGCTTACTAAGTGGGTGGGTGAAAACCAATTCCCAGCAGGTCGCAGACAGGTCAAAAAATGCTGTATTACACATAGTACTGACACCCCATGTACTATTCACAGCACTGATCCCTATTCATCACACATTTACTTTTTATTACATTATTACACAGTTCTGACACTTCCATACATACACATTTCTTTTTTATCATACATTCACACCCTAGCACTACACGAACACTGACACTCATTTATTGCACACTTGTGAGCACTTAGTTTGCCACTCCCCTCAAGACTAGTGGGAGTTGCTATCACTATTTAATGCAGCATTTTTTAACCTGTCTGCGTCCTGCTGGGAACGGGTTTTCACCCACCCACTTAGTAAGTATGGCCTTTTATGTGGTTTGTAGATACACCGCATCCACAGCCTTACCCAGGTCCAGTCTAGATACACCACATCCGCAGCCTTACCCAGGTCCAGTCTACATAGACCACATCCGCAGCCTTACCCAGGTCCAGTCTACATAGACCACATCCACAGCCTTACCCAGGTCCAGTCTAGATACATCACATCCACAGCCTTACCCAGGTCCAGTCTAGATACATCACATCCAAAGCCTTACCCAGGTTTAGTCTACATACACCACATCCACAGTCTTACCCAGGTCCAGTCTACATAGACCACATCCACAGTCTTACCCAGATCCAGTCTAGATAGATCCCATCCACAGTCTTACCCAGGTCCAGTCTAGATACATCTCATCCAAAGCCTTACCCAGGTTTGGTCTACATACACCACATCCACAGTCTTGCCCAGGTCCAGTCTAGATACACCACATTCACAGCCTCACCCAGATCCAGTCTAGATACACCACATCCACAGCCTTACACAGGTCCAGTCTAGATACAGCACATTCATTGCCCTACCCAGGTCCAGTTCAGATACTCTCCATTCACTGCCTTACCCAGGTCCAGTCTAGATGCACCACATTACCATACCCAGGTCCAGTCTAGATACACCACATTACCATACCCAGGTCCAGTCTAGATACACCACATTCACAGCCTTACCCAGGTCCAGTCTAGATACATCACATCCAAAGCCTTACACAGGTCCAGTCTAGATATGCCACATCCACAGGCTTACCCTGGTCCAGTCTAGAACTTACCTCCTCATAGAAGCTCATCATATTAGTTTGACAGGACTGATCCCTACAGTTAATTTTCATTGAGATACTCCAGGATAGTATTTCTTAGAAACCCCTGAAATTGTTTACCCACAATGGAAGTTAAAGAGGCTCTGTCACCAGATTTTGCAACCCCTATCTGCTATTGCAGCAGATCGGCGCTGTAATGTAGATTACAGTAACGTTTTTATTTTTAAAAAACGAGCATTTTTGGCCAAGTTATGACCATTTTCGTATTTATGCAAATGAGGCTTGCAAAAGTACAACTGGGCGTGTTGAAAAGTACAAGTGGGCGTGTATTATGTGCGTACATCGGGGCGTGTTTACTACTTTTAATAGCTGGGCGTTCTGAAGAGAAGTATCATCCACTTCTCTTCAGAACGCCCAGCTTCTGACAGTGCAGATCTGTGACGTCACTCACAGGTCCTGCATCGTGTCGGCACCAGAGGCTACAGTTGATTCTGCAGCAGCATCAGCATTTGCAGGTAAGTAGCTACATCGACTTACCTGTAAACGCCGATGCTGCTGCAGAATCAACTGTAGCCTCTGGTGCCGGTGTCCTCGCTCGTCTGACACGATGCAGGACCTGTGAGTGACGACACAGCGTGATCTCTGGAGAACACGGCTGTGTCTGCACTGCCAGAAGCTGGGCGTACTGAAGAGAAGTGGATGATACTTCTATACACAACGCCCAGCTAGTAAAAGTAGTAAACACGCCCCGATGTACGCACATAATACACGCCCAGTTGTACTTTTACTTTTCAACACGCCCAGTTGTACTTTTGCAAGCCTCATTTGCATAAATACGAAAATGGTCATAACTTGGCCAAAAATGCTCGTTTTTTAAAAATAAAAACGTTACTGTAATCTACATTGCAGCGCCGATCTGCAGCAATAGCAGATAGGGGTTGCAAAATCTGGTGACAGAGCCTCTTTAAACTTACAGGCCTATAGTTTCCTTGATCACTTTTGACCACTTTTTGAATATTGGCACCGCATTTGCTATGCGCCAGTCCTGTGGTACATGATAGAATCCTTAAATATGAGAAATAAGGGTCTGTCTATCATGGTACTTAAATTCTTCAGAACGTAGGGGTATTTACCACCTGGACCCGGTGATTTGTCTATTTTAGTGTTTTCAATGCGGCGCTACACTACTTGCTGGAATAAGCAGGTGACATGTAATGGAGAATTTACCGACTATAAGACGCAGCTGATTATAAAACGCACACCCAGGTTTTAGACAACAAAAAATTGGAAAAAATTAAAGTTTCTACTATTTTTACTACTTTTATAAAGCAACAACTAATTTGTTCTGTTTTACTTCATTCTGAGAGCCATGTTTGGTACAACTTTTTTTTGTCTTTTTATTTCATTCCTTTTTTTTTATTTTTTACATTGTGCTTGGGGAAAAATGGGAAAAGGTTTTTTTTTTTTAACTTTTTAGTATTTTTTTACACTCCTGAAAATGTTTCTAACTTTTTTTTTTACAGATTTTATTAGTTCCCCTAGGGGACTTGAACCAGCGATCGTTAGATCGCTGGTACAGTACACTTCAATACATGGATGAGTTACAGAAACAGCGTAGCAAACTACAGAAATGGCGTAGCTCAGCGGGCACTCGGCTTTTTCTGTAACTCCCGACCACCTAACTAGGAAGTGGCCGAGAGACAGCGGAGCCAAGTAAGATAGAACGGGGCTTAGGGGGACCCATTCTAGAGATAGGTGCGGGTCCCAGAGGTGGGGCCCGCATCTATCTGACATTTTTTACATATTCTGTAAATATATCATAAATGTCTCTCATGGGAAAACCCTATAAAGGCTGCGGTCACTATTGAACGCGGCATTTAACTAGTTAAACGCCAGGAACAGCGCCACCATTGCTGTTCGTGGCCGTTAGAGCAGCGTGTCAGCTGCTGACACATGCAGTGTATGGAGCGGGCTCAGCGCGTGAGCCCGCTCCAAACATCATACCCTCCCCGCTCCATGATTTGCCGGCACATCATGGGTCCGGAAGGGGTTAATAAAGAAGCGGACAGGGGGCCTGGCGCTGCCGGCTCCCTTGACTGCCGACTATAAGACGCAGGGACTTTTTAGTAAGATTTATTCTTTATCTATCTATCTATCTATCTATCTATCTATCTATCTATCTATCTATCTATCTATCTATCGTCAAAAAATGGGTACTTGTAAGTACTTGTCAGGGGTACTTAAAGGGCTCACACAATATAACAAGTATCAATGAAAGGTGATATGAACAGTAATCAGTGATGTAGTAAAAGATTGGACATAGGAATCAATACATAGTGCAGAGTATAAACATCAATAAGAGAACTTGATCCATCAATAAAAAGCCGTATTGTTACATACAGACAAGTACAACATTAATAAATGTGTAAACAAGGTGATGATCATCGGTGTTGTGGTGAATTAAAATCAATACATCACCTCTGAGTATATCGCGGGCGTTTGCCGAAAACGTCGTCCGTGCAGCGCAACTGTGCATGTCCGGAAGAGCAGTCTAATTAGGGGTAACAGGACATGAACGGCGCATGCGCCGTGTGGAAAATTACGCCAAAGCGGCCATATTAATATATGGGGCTCATGCATATGATGCTAGTAAGCACATGCGTAAAGTGAACCACTCGCTCATCCTGATTGTGAAGAATAAATGATTATACAGCAATAGTATAGCGAGGGTTAGTAAATGGCAGCAAGATACAAAAAGGAAACCTTATAGATCGATATATAGACATATTTTTTGTTCACGTAAACTAGCGCAACTAGAGTGTGTCTGTAAACTCATAGCAGTCAGGTAGCCGGACAACCTCATACACAAAGTGGGTATGGGAGAGGGGAGAGAATACAGTGGCCATCATAGATAGCCACGATCCACGCCCCAAAACACAGAGTACCGGCAACCAGAGCGTGCGTTGTCTTACTCATCGGCTTGAGGGACATCCATATAACTCCCTATGGAAAGTGTGGGGGGGGGGGGGACCACACAAATGTGTATATCAAGGAAACCAAGGGTGGCATATGACAGTACTTAACGTGACATGGGATGGGATCAGGTACAGGTTCCTATCAGGGGACCAATCATACGAGAGGTACAAATAAGCTAAATATATCAAATTACTCTGAAGTAGATATAAAGAAATAACAATAAAGGCAAACAAAGACACCAATGGGATATCATAGAGGTGACGAATACGAGGTGTGGATCATCTGAAACACAAAGAAAATGGTATCAGTATATATCATAATAATATTGTCAGATAATAAGGGAGGGGGGCAAAGGAAAAAGGGGAGAGGAGTCATCAAATCATAAACCCGAAAGCAACGTCAAGGTAAGAACCTCAGGGGGCCTCAGGGGAAAAGGGGGACCTAGACCAGTCCACCTAAAGCAAAATCTACATTTAGGCCATTGGGTTTAAGTGAATTAAGTCTGTTAATCCATTGGAGTTCACGGATTTTAAGTAATTTGGACCTATAAGGCTGGATTCACACGAGCATGTTCGGTCTGTAAATGTCGGAACGTATTTCAGCCGCAAGTCCCGGACCGAACACACTGCAGGGAGCCGGGCTCCTAGCATCATAGTTATGTACGACGCTAGGAGTCCCTGCCTCTCCGTGGAACTACTGCCCCATACTGAAAACATGATTACAGTACGGGACAGTTGTCCCGCAGCGAGGCAGGGACTCCTAGCGTCGTACATAACTATGATGCTAGGAGCCCGGCTCCCTGCACTGTGTTCAGTCCGGGACTTGCGGCCGAAAAACGTTCCGTCCATTACGGACCGAACATGCTCGTGTGAACCCAGCCTTACTCCCTCTTCATAGGGGAGGGATGTGGTCAAGCACCCAAAACCTCAACTGGTTTTCATTATGCCCCATGTCAGTAAAGTGTTTAGACACGGGTAAGTCCAACCTCTTTTTCCGGATAGTGTATCTGTGTTGATTGAGTCTGGTTTTGAGGTTGAGTGTCGTTTCCCCGACATAGAGTAATTTACATGACCTTCCTAAGTAGAGTCGTGTGTTAATGAACCTTCCCTTACCCCTCTTATCCCTCCACCCCACCTTTAGGAAAGACACGTGACACCGAGGTTGGATGTGAAATGGCCACAGCAGCCGTTTATTAATTTCACAGTTTTATCAAAACAATTTAAATCCGAAACATTCGGATAACTAGTTAGGAATCCACCAGAGAATTCCTCCTAATAATTCACATGACCCAACATGGGTCAGAATCGTACATAACAATTTAACGTTAACATTAACCCGAGCAGAGGAAGTCCTTGAAGCCCCTTCAGATGTTCCTTTTTAAGAACACACCGAATTAGCCATCTGCAAACCACCAATTACCTCCAGCCGTAAACCAGCTCGGAAGCACCGTTCACCTCTGCAGATGGCTCCAACCACTAGAAGTCCACTTCAAGGGGATAACACCCGATGAAGCCCTCAAGTGATATACCGACCACTAGAAGTCCACTTCAAGGGGATAACACCCGATGAAGCCCTCAAGTGATATACCGACCACTAGAAGTCCACTTCAAAGGGATAACACCCGATGAAGCCTTCAAGTGATATACCTTCTACCAGAAGACCACTTCAAAGGGATAACACCCGATGAAGTCTTCAACCATGTACCTTTTTTGGGGGACGCATACCCCCGATGCGACCCCCCCACCATTTTGTACTGACTGGCCTCAAGGACTCCCCCCGCCAGCTGCCATGACAACAGAACCTACTCCGGGAAAAAAGGAAAAACATGTTAAATAAGCACACAAAACAAAGACAACACTCATAAACGGACGTACATAAAGACCCACAGGGGTAACAAACAAAGGGCGGGAGGGTGGGAGCTTGTCTCTCCCTGTGTTACTCCTCCCGCTGCTTCCGGCTCAATGCCGCAAACAGCGGGAAGCTCAGCAACGGCCCCCTGACTCCTCCTTGTCCCACCTCCTCCTAACTCTCCCTCCAACTCTCCCTTACCTATTAACCCTTTCCCTACCAGTGAGGTCATGGAGGCTTCCCCTTAAGCCCTGCAGGCTGCGTCCAGCCTCTTCTGGGACATTGGAGAACATAAATTACGAAGTTGCTGTCACAGGCGAGAAAGTGTTGAATATCATATATCTTATTGGTAGTAGGCGATGTATTGATTTTAATTCACCACAACACCTATGATCATCACCTTGTTTACATATTTATTAACCCCTTAACGACCCGCGTATAGTGTTTTTACGTCGGCCGTTCAGGGTAGTTCTTCTGAAGTGTTGGCTTTTCACGTCGGCACTTCAGAAGAACATTCCCCGCATCGTGCGGGGTGCTGCTGAAAACCGGGCTGCTGGTAGCAATATCGGGCTTCAGGGCAACGATTGGTTAGCAGTGGTCTCCGATCAGTTTTAACCCCTCAGATGCAGCACTCAATAGTAAGCGCCACATCTAAGTGGTTTGGGAGGGAGGGGGCCGCATCAGAGTGGTTTGGGAGGGAGGGGGCCGCATCGGAGTGGTTTGGGAGGGGGCCGCATCAGAGTGGTTTTGGAGGGAGGGGGCCGCATCAGAGTGGTTTGGGAGGGAGGGGGCCGCATCGGAGTGGTTTGGGAGGGAGGGGGCCGCATCGGAGCAGTTTGGGAGGGAGGGGGCCGCATCGGAGCGGTTTGGGAGGGAGGGGGCCGCATCGGAGCGGTTTGGGAGGGAGGGGGCCGCATCGGAGCGGTTTTCCCGGTCATCGGGTAATCTGCCTCTGTTAGCAACAGCCTTGGCTTCAGAGTGATGATCGGAGACCAATAGCAGTCGTCTCCGTTCATGTGATCACTGTGAGAACCATTCACAGTGATCACAAAATGAAAAACAAAGTGTTTCTCCTCCCTGACTCTCTGTCTCTCCTCACACTTGTTACTTTGTATGAGAAGAGACGGAGAGAGAATTTTACTGTGACACCAAAGAGACAAAATTACTAAAAATCTAATATATAAACTTTATATAAACTTCAATTGTATACCTAGGCTAGGGTTATCCTTAGGGCACGTTCACACGTGGCGGAGTTTTTCTGCTGCAAATGTTGGTGCAGATTTGGGGCAACAGACAGTGCATGCTGTGGAGGGAAAATTCCGCACCGCAGCCCATGGTCCGCAGCAGAGTTTTCCGCAACGTCTGCACTAACTTTCCTAAAAATGTATAGAAACAAATGTAAAAAACGGCCGCTAGAGAATTCCACAGCAATTCCGCCACGTGTGAACGTGCCCTTAGGGTTAGTCTAGGGTTATTCTAGGTTCTATTCTAGGTTTAGTCTAGGGTTAGCCTAGGTTTAGTTTAGTCTAGGGTTAGCCTAGGTTTAGTTTAGTCTAGGGTTAGCCTAGGTTTAGTTTAGTCTAGGGTTAGCCTAGGTTTAGTTTAGTCTAGGGTTAGCCTAGGTTTAGTTTAGTCTAGGCTTAGCCTAGGTTTAGTTTAGTCTAGGGTTAGCCTAGGTTTAGTTTAGTCTAGGGTTAGCCTAGGTTTAGTTTAGTCTAGGCTTAGCCTAGGTTTAGTTTAGTCTAGGCTTAGCCTAGGTTTAGTTTAGTCTAGGGTTAGCCTAGGTTTAGTTTAGTCTAGGGTTAGCCTAGGGTTTTTGTGTGGCGTACGTGTGTGTGACGTCTGTGTATTTTTTTGGTGCAAAAAAAAAGTTCAATAAAATATATGTACAAAAAAAAGTTTTATAGTCTACATGTTTGTTCGACATCAGTTTTTTGTGGAGCGAGTTTTTGTGAATTTTTGTCTGAAAAAAAAAATGTAAAGAAAAAATAATAAAATTTGTCTGCGTGTGCGTCTGGTTACAGTCTTTGTCGTACGTGTGTAATTACAATGGCCATAGAAGGTTCACGGTGGAAGAGGCATACGCCATGTTAATTTCTGACTCTGATGAAAGTGATACAGAAACCGCGTCCGAGGTAGAAATGTTGTCTACCAGTGATAGCGACGACAGTGATACGCTTTCTGCAATGCAAGTGTCGCTGCAGAGTCCACAAGCACAGGGCATGTGGCAGAAGTACCACAAAACACGGCCCCTCTATTCCCCCAGAATATATTGAGTGGGCACCCACAGAGTCATTTTCCCCTAATATCCCAGAATTTATTGCCACACCAGGGATAAATATTAATGTGGAAAATTTTACAGCCCTCGATTTTTTTAAAATATTCATTACAGATGAACTATTGGAGCTGGTTGTTAACCAAACCAATCTGTATGCTCGCCAATTCTCTGCTGAAAAGCCAACGTCGTCCTATGCAGAGCAGCGGCACCCCACAAATACTGGAGAACGTAAAAAAAAATTGGGGCTCATCCTCAACATGGGGTTAGTGAAAAAGCCCTCAATCCGGTCAAATTGAGCAACAAGCCCCACACATGCCACACCTGTTTTTCCAGCCGTTATGACCAGAAGCCGATATGAGGTGCTAATGCGCTCACTTCATTTTAACGACAATCACCAGCCCCCCCCCCCCCCCCGCCCCCCGTAGTGATCCAGGCCGTGACCGCCTGTATAAAATAAGGCCCCTGACAAAAAAAAGTAATTTATGCCGGTGCACAACCCCGGTGGATGAATCGCTGATGAGTTACACAGGCCGGCTCTCATTCCGCCAGTACATCCCCTCAAAGAGAGCAAAATATGGGGTTCATATCTCGGAGCTCTGTGAGAGCGGTACAGGCTGCACGTCCGCCTTTACAATCTATGACGGCAAAGACCGTGATATTAACCCCCCAGGATGTCCCAGTGAGCGAGGATGCAGTGGCAGAATAGTCTGGGACTTGCTGCAGCCTCTGCTGAATAAGGGTTATCAGTTCTACACCGATAACTTCTATACCAGCGTCCCCTTGTACAAGCACCCGCATGCCGCTGACACAGGGGCTTGTGGAACAATCCGCAAATACAGAAGGGGCTGCCACAGGAGCGGGTGAGAAAACGCCTGAGAAGGGGGAATCAAGTGGTCTTTGCAGTGGAAACCTTCCTGAAATAAAATGTAATGACCGCAAGGATGTGTTCATGCTAAGCACTGTTCACACAGACACAGAAGTGACAGTGAGGGAACGTGGTGCCCCCTCTGATAAAGAGAAGCCGGTCTGCATCACAGACTATAATAAATTCATGGGGGCAGTGGATTTGTCTGACCCGGCTTTACAGCCATAGCTGGTGCAAAGAAAGTCCCGCGCCTGGTGTAAAAAGGTGGCCATTCACCTTATTCAGATGGCAGCATTCAGCGGCTTTGTGCTGTACAAAAATCAAATGGGCAAAATAGTCTTTTTTTATTTCTGGAGAACATGATTGAACACCTTTTATTTGAGTCCCCTGACCCCAGACACAGCCATGAGGCAGAAGATGTCCGACGGCTTGTGGAACGTCACTTTGTACACCCTGTGCCGGCTACTGAAAAAAAACAATACCCCCAAAAGCGATGCAGAGTGTGCAGCAAAAATGGCATACGAAGGGACACGGGATTTTATTGCCCTACATGTCCCTGTAATCCTGGTCCCTGTAACTATCCCTGCTTTGAAATGTATCATACAGTCCCACATTATTCACTTTCACACTGTATTTGTAGGGAGAATCATAAGGGAGGGTTACTTTATGGATAATGTTTCCCTGTGAAGATGCAGCAATACTGTATTTTCTGGAAAGACCTACTTTTTATTTATTTCCACCTATTAAAAATACTCACTATACCCCTAGATGAATATTAGCAGGACATTTATACTTGTCAAAATGACCGGCAGTACCACGGCAAATATAGCGCGGTTCCCTAAAATCAGCTCTGCCGTAAAAAGGCCTCCAAAAGCCAAAATGGACTCCTTCTGTGATATGCCCTATAACGGGTCCGTATAATAGATTAGACACACATATTTGGTATCGCCGTACACGGGAGAAATAGCAGAATGTGGAAAGGGGTCACTTTTACCAATATGTCATATGGTGTTTCGAAATGGCTTAAGAAAAGTGACACTTTTGTAGAAAAAAAATGCAATTTACATTCTTTTGGCCCAAGTTTGGACAAATTCTGTAAAAAGTGTGAAGGGTTAAAACAGAAATTGAGCCGCTAGAAATAGACTTTAGAGTGTCTAGTTTGTAGAACACAATGTTTTTTTACCATTATTTATTGGACTTCCAGTACATTACTACCATGGTGTAAAAAACGAAATGAAGACATTTTAGTGCGCAATTGAGAAAAGGGGCACTTGTGTTTTATACTATATTTCTGGTCCAAAAAAATAATCTACACCTCCAAGTCAGGTGTCCTTATGATCAGGATAAATGAAAAAATATATTACAATCAGTGGCGTAACTACCGCCGTAGCAGCAGTAGCCCGCGGCATGAGGGGGCCCGTGTCGCCCGCCGGCACAGGCCCCCACCATGGCCGGAGGCTCCGCTAGCAGCCGCTATGGCTGCTACAGCGGGACGCCACTGATCACTACGGCAGTGCAGGGAGGTATCTCCCCGCTCTGCCATTAACTGGTTCCCGACCGCTGGCTGTATTTTTACGGCCAGCGGTCAGGGTCCTTAAAACCCGAGCCATAGACTTTCTACGGCTCGGGTTTTAACTTGCTGCCCGCGCGATCGGGCAGCTGAATGTCGGGTCTCCGGCTGTCAGTGACTGCCGGGAACCCGGAGGAGAGGATAGAAGCAGCTTTCGCTGCTTCTGTCTTCTCTGATCACTTGTACACAGCGCTGAATGTGCGCTGTGTACAGGAATAGAGACAGCAGCAGCGGCGCTGTCTCTATTCCTCCCGGTGATCATGTGACTGGTCACATGATCGCCGGGTGCCGTTACTGGCAGGCTGCTGCTGGGTCTTACTAGACCCAGCACAGCCCTATTAGTGACAATCGTCACTATGAGAGGGCTGATTTCCCCTGTAACTGGGGCTGCTGTGCAGCTCCAGTTACAGTGGAAAAACATGGTGTAAAAGAAAGAACAAAAATATATAAAGTTCCCCAAAGGTCTTTTTTGACCTTTGAGGGACAGACCATAGTAATAAAAAAATAATAAAGTGCAAAAAAAATGTAAATAATAAACACACATAAAATACCCACCCCCAAAAAAAAACTTTCCCCCCCGCCAATCATTGTTATAACGCTAGCGCTGACCCAATTACCCTAATATAGACATGTAATATATAAAAATTTACGGTAGACAATGACGATCACAAATAAAAGGTCTATTTTAGGGTAAAACTATGTTATTACCAAAAAAAAAAAAATAGCTGAAATGTAAAAAAGCTTATTTTTTTACTATTATTTTCAAACTTTATGAATAAAAATTCTAAAATAGCAAAAAAGGTGTGTATAAAAACGATAAAAAATGAAACCTGCATTGTCTACGGAAAAAACGTCGCAAAAATCACATCGTTAGCCCAACAAATAAAAAAGTTATAGCCATTTAACGAACACGTGCTAAAAATGGCTAAACGGTGTCTGGTCCTGAAGGCGCAAAATAGAGCAAAAGACATGTATCCCCCCCCCTCTCCACAGGACATGTATCCCCCCCCTCTCCACAGGACATGTATCCCCCCCCTCTCCACAGGACATGTATCCCCTCTCCACAGGACATGTATCCCCTCTCCACAGGACATGTATCCCCCCCCCCTCTCCACAGGACATGTATCCCCTCTCCACAGGACATGTATCACCTCTCCACAGGACATGTATCCCCCACCCCCTCTCCACAGGACATGTATCCCCTCTCCACAGGACATTTATCACCTCTCCACAGGACATGTATCCCCCCCCCCCTCTCCACAGGACATGTATCCCCTCTCCACAGGACATGTATCACCTCTCCACAGGACATGTATCCCCCCCCCCTCTCCACAGGACATGTATCCCCTCTCCACAGGACATGTATCACCTCTCCACAGGACATGTATCCCCCCCCCCCTCTCCACAGGACAGGTATCCCCTCTCCACAGGACATGTTACATAGTTACATAGTTACATAGTTACATAGTTAGTACGGCTGAAAAAAGACACATGTCCATCAAGTTCAACCAAGGGACGGGAAAAGGGAAGGAAAAAATTTCTACACATAGGAGCTAATATTTTTTTGTTCTAGGAAATTATCTAACCCTTTTGTAAAGCCATCTACTGTCCCTGCTGTGACGGCTCCTGCGGTAGGCTATTCCATAAATTCACAGTTCTCACTGTAAAGAAGCCTTGTCGCCTCTGCAGCTTGAACCTTTTTTTCTCCAGACGGAGGGAGTGCCCCCTTGTTTTTTGAGGGGGTTTTACAAGGAACAGGATTTCACCATATTTTTTGTATGTGCCATTAATATATTTATATAAGTTAATCATGTCCCCCCTTAGTCGTCTTTTTTCAAGGCTAAATAGGTTTAATTCTTTCAATCTTTCCTCATAACTTAAATTCTCCATGCCCCTAATTAGCTTCGTTGCTCTTCTTTGTATTTTTTCCAACTCCAGGGCATCCTTTCTATGAACTGGAGCCCAGAACTGGACTGCATATTCTAGATGAGGCCTCACTAATGCTTTGTAAAGTGGTAATATTACATCCCTGTCCCGCGAGTCCATGCCTCTTTTAATACACGACAATATCCTGCTGGCCTTTGAAGCAGCTGATTGACACTGCATGCTGTTATTGAGTTTATGATTTACAAGTACACCCAGATCCTTCTCAACAAGTGAATCCGCCAGTGTAGCTCCCCCTAGGACATATGATGCATGCAGGTTGTTGGTACCCAGATGCATAACTTTACATTTATCTACATTAAACTTCATCTGCCAAGTGGACGCCCAAACACTTAGTTTGTTTAAATCTGCCTGTAATTCATGAACATCTTCCATAGTCTGAACTATATTGCATAGCTTGGTGTCATCTGCAAAAATAGAAATAGTGCTATTAATCCCATCCTCTATATCATTAATAAATAAGTTGAATAATAGGGGTCCCAGCACTGAACCCTGGGGTACACCACTTATAACCGGTGACCATTCAGAGTAGGAATCATTGACCACAACTCTCTGGATACGGTCCTTGAGCCAATTCTCAATCCAATTACAAACTATATTTTCTAAACCTATAGTCCGTAATTTACCCATTAGGCGTCTATGGGGGACATTGTCAAATGCCTTTGCAAAGTCCAAAAACACTAAATCCACAGCGGCCCCTCTGTCTAGACTTCTGCTCACCTCTTCATAAAAACAGATTAGGTTAGTTTGACAACTTCTGTCCTTAGTAAAACCGTGCTGGCTGTCACTTATAATACTATTTATTGTCACATAATTCTGTATATAGTCCCTCAATAGCCCCTCAAACATTTTCCCCACGATGGATGTTAAGCTTACTGGTCTATAATTACCCGGGGAAGACATAGAGCCCTTTTTGAAAATAGGCACCACATTTGCCCTGCGCCAGTCCCTTGGCACTATACCAGTCACTAGAGATTCTCTGAATATTATGAAAAGGGGGACAGAAATAACTGAACTAAGCTCTTTAAGAACTCTAGGGTGTAACCCATCTGGTCCCGGGGCCTTGTGCACATTTATTTTATTTAATTTAGCTTGGACCATCTCTACATTCATCCAATTCAGTATATCAACTGATATATTAACAGCACTGGCACCGGCTACATCAGCTGCTCCTTCTTTAGTTGTATATACAGAGCTAAAGAACCCATTTAGTAACTCTGCCTTCTCTTGATCCCCTGTGACCAACTCCCCATTACCATTATCTAGGGGTCCCACATGTTCAGACCTGGGCTTTTTTGCATTTATATGCTTGAAGAATTTATTGGGATTTGTTTTACTATCCTTGGCCACCTGCCTTTCATTTTGTATTTTTGCTAATTTTATGACATTTTTACAGATTTTATTAAGCTCCTTATATTTTACAAAGGCTACAGCTGTACCCTCAGATTTGTAATTTTTAAATGCCCTTTTTTTGTCATGTATTGCCCCTTTCACAGAATGTGTAAGCCATGTGGGGTTTAATTTGAGTCGTTTATACTTGTTACCTGTAGGAATAAATTTTGCACTATAATAACTCAAAGTAGATTTGAAAATCTCCCATTTATCATTTGTTCCATTATTTGACATTAGTTCTTCCCAGTCTATATCCTGAATTGCAGCCCTCATCCTGGGGAAATTGGCTTTCTTAAAATTAAATGTTTTTGCCCTCCCAGCCTGCGTTCGTTTTTTACAGTATAGGTAAAATGTAACTATATTATGATCACTGTTACCGAGGTTTTCATGAACATTGACATTCCCAACAAGATCTGCATTATTAGAAATGACCAGATCCAACAGAGCTTCACCTCTAGTCGGGTCTTCCACAAACTGGCCCATAAAATTTTCCTGCAACAGGTTGAGGAAATGTCTCCCCTTTGCAGTTGAAGCCGAACCATGACACCAATTAATATCCCGGAAATTAAAATCTCCCATTATCACTACAGTACCCGCCTGTGCAGCCCGCTCCATCTGTTTATATAGCTGAACTTCCATCTCCTCAGTTATATTGGGGGGTCTATAGATTACACCAAAAGTAATTTTTTCAGTGTTTACCTCCCTTTGTAATTCCACCCACAAGGTTTCAACCTCCTCACAGTCTTCACCCACTATTGTCTCTTTCACACTCGCCTTCATATCATTTCTCACATACAGACATACACCACCACCTTTCCTATTTGCCCTGTCTTTCCGAAAAAGTGTAAAACCCTGTAGATTTACAGCCCAGTCATGTGAAGAGTCCAGCCATGTTTCAGCAACACCAACTATATCTATATTTTCTTCCAGTATCAAGGCCTCCAGCTCCCCCATTTTGCTTGCTAGACTTCTGGCATTTGTGAACATACACTTTAACTTGCCTGTCAGTTTTTCACTTTTATTATCAGAAATGTGATTTGACATTAATCGGGCCTTTTTATTTACACTGATGTTTTGTAACGAAAGGATCTCCTTATCCTGTTGTCTAGTCCTCTCCCCACATTCTGTTTCTCCCCCCACCAATATAGTCTGACCCCTCTCTAACCTGGCTACCCCTTTTTTTTCTACATTGACCTCCCTCCTCAGCCCTAGTTTAAATACTCCGCCACCCCAGCTAGAATTCTCTCCCCCAGCACAGCGGACCCCCTTCCATTTAGGTGCAAATCATCTGCAGAATACAGTTTGTACCCCAATGAAAAGTCAGCCCAGTGCTCTAGGAACCCAAATCCGTCTCCTCTACACCAAGACTTCAGCCATGCATTTAACTCCCTGAGCTCCCGCTGTCTTTCCTGTGATGCGCATGGCACAGGCAGTATTCCTGAGAATACTACTTTGGAGGTCCTTCCCTTCAGCTTGTAGCCTAGTTCTTTAAAATTATTCTTAAGGCTCCTCCACCTACCATTTATTCTGTCGTTGGTACCGACATGGACCACGACAGCTGGATCATCACCAGCCCCTCCCAGCAATTTGTCCACCCGTTCCACCACATGCCGAACCCTGGCACCAGGGAGACAGCAAACCATTCGGTTGAGGTGGTCTTGGCGACAAATTATTCTATCCGTCTTCCTGATTATAGAATCCCCTACGACTATCAATTGTCTTGGCTTACCTGCATTACCATCCCGCCGACTACTAGCTGGGCTGTTCTCCCGGCTGTTAGGGAGATCAGTATCCACTAGGGCTGCCATCTCTGAGATTGACACCCCCGCATCATCACCCAACTTGGCAATTTTGCCTGGAATGTCAGAAACCGGATCGGCCTTCCTTGTCTTTGACCCCTTTCTACTGCCCCTAACTACATTAACCCAGCTACTTACCTGATCCTGCTCACCCATGTCTTCACCCTCCAGTTGTAACCCACTAACTGCATGCTCTGTGAGCAGCAAGCTCCGCTCAAAATTGTCTATCCTCCTCAGTGTTGCATTCTGCTCCTCCAGATCTCTAATACGAGATTCCAGGTGAACAACATGCTCACATCTGCCACAGAGATATTCACCCTGGAACTCCGGCTCCAGTCGTGCATACATATGGCAAACTGTGCACTGAAGAAAACCTCCAATCTTGCTATCCATTATCCATGTATCCCCCCCCTCTCCACAGGACATGTATCCCCCCCCCCCTCTCCACAGGACATGTATCCCCTCTCCACAGGATCTCCACAGGACATGTATCCCCTCTCCACAGGACATGTATCCCCTCTCCACAGGATCTCCACAGGACAGGGGATACATGTGTGATCGCTGGCATTGATAGGGAGAACGGGGGACTGAAAGTCCCCTGAAGTTCTCCATCACAAACCTCGGACTTCCGGGGTCTGTGTCGGCAGCTCCGTAGAAATGAATGGAGCGCCGGTCGTGCTTGTGCGCATGCGTGACCAGCGCTCCTTTCATTTTTATTGAGCTGCGCAGACGCCGGAAGTCAGAGGTTTGTCATGGAGAAGTTCAGGGGGACTTTCAGTCCCCCGTTCTCCCTATCGCTGCCAGCGATCACTCATGTATCCCCTATCCTGTGGAGATCCTGTGGAGAGGGGATACATGTATTTTGTAGGACACACTGTAGGTCGCATTTTTTTGGGAGGGGGAACGCTGTATGACGTTCCCTACAGGGGGGGGGTGGCTGTATGGCGTTCCCTACAGGGAGGGTGGCTGTATGGCGTTCCCTACAGGGGGGAGCTGTATGGCGTTCCCTACAGGGGGGCTGTATGGCGTTCTCTACAGGGGGGGAGCTGTATGGCGTTCCCTACAGGGGGGCTGTATGGCGTTCTCTACAGGGGGGGCTGTATGGCGTTCTCTGCAGGGGGCTGTATGGCGTTCTCTACAGGGGGGCTGTATGGCGTTCTCTACAGAGGGATGTATGGTGTTATCTACAGAGGGGGGCTGTATAGCGTTATCTACAGGGGGGGCTGTAAAAAAGGCACTATCTACAAAAGGGGGGGGGGTTGTGTGACACCCAGGGGAGGGGGGCCCCAGTCAAAAGTTTGCTATGGGGCCCAGTCTTTCCTAGTTACGCCCCTGATTACAATCCATTTCTATGATACAATTACTTTTATCTTCAAACTGTTACATTTTAAATCATGAAAAATCAAAAATTTTCTTTTTTTTCTGTCTTTCCACGGCTATAAAAAAAAAGTAACAAAAATGTTACCCATACATATATACCACAAAAAGGAAGCACCACATGTCCCAAGAAAACAATGCAAAATTCACATCGATACATAAAACACATACAGAGTTATACTGCGTTACATCTGTGAATAGCAAAACTGGCAAAATTGCTCTGGTCACTAAGGCTGGGTTCACATGACCTGCCTAGGTAGAGTCGTGTGTTAACGAACCTTCCCTTACCCCATCCTATCCCCCCACCCCCACCTTTAGGAAAGACACGTGACACCGAGGTTGGATGTGAAATGGCCACAGCAGCCGTTTATTAATTTTACAGTTTTATAAAAACAATTTAAATCCGAAACCTTCGGATAATTAGTTAGGAATCCACCAGAGAATTCCTTCCAATAATTCACATGACCCAACATGGGTCAGAAACGTAAATAACAATTTAACGTTAACATTAACCCGAGCAGAGGAAGTCCTTGAGGCCCTTTCAGATATTCCTTTTTTAAGAACACACCGAGTTAGCCATCTGCAAACCACCAATTACCTCCAGCCGTAAACCAGCTCGGAAGCACCGTTCACCTCTGCAGATGGCTCCAACCACTAGAAGTCCACTTCAAGGGGATAACACCCGATGAAGCCCTCAAGTGATATACCGACCACTAGAAGTCCACTTCAAAGGGATAACACCCGATGAAGCCTTCAAGTGATATACCTTCTACCAGAAGACCACTTCAAAGGGATAACACCCGATGAAGTCTTCAACCATGTACCTTTTTTGGGGGACGCATACCCCCGATGCGACCCCCCCACCATTTTGTACTGACTGGCCTCAAGGACTCCCCCCGCCAGCTGCCATGACAACAGAACCTACTCAGGAAAAAAGGAAAAACATGTTAGATAAGCACACAAATAAACACAACACTCATAGACGGACGTACGCAAAGACCCACCACGTAACAAACCAAGGGCGGGAGGGTGGGAGCTTATCCTCACTGTGCTACTCCTCCCGCTGCTCCCGGCTCAATGCCGCAAACAGCGGGAAGCGCAGCAACAGCCCCCTGACTCCTCCCTGACCCCCCCCTCCTCCGACTCCCTCCAACTCTCCCTCACATGTTAACCCTTTCCCTACCAGGGAGGTCATGGAGGCTTCCCCTTCAGCCCTGCAGGCTCCGTCCAGCCCCTTCTTGACCTGCCTAGGTAGAGTCGTGTGTTAACGAACCTTCCCTTACCCCATCCTATCCCCCCACCCCCACCTTTAGGAAAGAAACGTGACACCGAGGTTGGATGTGAAATGGCCACAGCAGCCGTTTATTAATTTTACAGTTTTATAAAAACAATTTAAATCCGAAACCTTCGGATAACTAGTTAGGAATCCACCAGAGAATTCCTTCCAATAATTCACATGACCCAACATGGGTCAGAAACGTAAATAACAATTTAACGTTAACATTAACCCGAGCAGAGGAAGTCCTTGAGGCCCTTTCAGATATTCCTTTTTTAAGAACACACCGAGTTAGCCATCTGCAAACCAGTAATTACCTCCAGCCGTAAACCAGCTCGGAAGCACCGTTCACCTCTGCAGATGGCTCCAACCACTAGAAGTCCACTTCAAGGGGATAACACCCGATGAAGCCCTCAAGTGATATACCGACCACTAGAAGTCCACTTCAAAGGGATAACACCCGATGAAGCCTTCAAGTGATATACCTTCTACCAGAAGACCACTTCAAAGGGATAACACCTGATGAAGTCTTCAACCATGTACCTTTTTTGGGGGACGCATACCCCCGATGCGACCCCCCCACCATTTTGTACTGACTGGCCTCAAGGACTCCCCCCGCCACAGCGAAACAGGCCTTGACCACCTTAAGCCTGTGAGTTCCTCCACACCACCACCGCCCTTTCTATGCCTTCTGCTATCGCCAAGCTCCAAAGATCAATGCCAACCTCGGTCAGATGAACCCCGTCACTCCTCCAGAAATTCCCCATTCCTGACTCCAAATCCCTGTGCCTCACGCAAATGCCCCCATTTTTTGCCACAAAACGGGACACCGCCCGATTAACTTTAATGCGAGCCTTATTGACTCTCTCCACAGATCTAGCCAACCGCCACTGTTTCCTTGGGACTATGTCCGACCACACTATCACCAACTTGGGATAAGAAACCCACAAACACAACATATCGTGTTTGATATCCCGCACCAACTCACGAAAGGGGCGGACTCCTAAGTCATTCCCACCCACGTGCAACACTAAGACCTCCGGAACCCTATCAAGCCGAGCATATGTCTGGAATTCCGCCAACACCCTGCTCCACGACATACCTCTAAATCCCAGCCAATGCACAACCGCATCCTGTCGCGGAATGCGCAACTGGCGACCATCCGGGCGGACGTCTGCCCTCAAAGCCCCCCAGTGCACGTAAGAATGACCCATCAACCACACCAAACACGGAGGCGAATCTGAAACGGAAAAGACTGTTAGGCACCACCATACAACATTTTAAAAGCGTTACCAACAAACCTCATAACATAGGGCGGACATAGGACTTAAACCTGTTGGACTCCCAACGACCAATACGCCGCACCCCCTCATCATCCAACCCCCAGTGCCCCGCTTCCGTTGCTGCGCCAATCCTGAAGGAATGAGATGAATATGAGCCTGCCGCAACCCCAACCGCCGTCAAACATTTTTTAAATACAGCTCCAAACTGAAACCTGGACAAAAACGACCCGTCCACATGACGTAACAAAGGCAAATCTGGAGACCCCCTTTTTGGCGTAAAACCCCGCATGCACTCTACTGGGCACATAACCGACCCCGGGAGGGCGAACAAAACTATCAGTTTACCCTTCCGTACTTGGTCAGTTTTTGACCGACGCAACCATACCTCCAGCCGATCTGCGAATAGGCTCACCTCCCCAGATCTCAGCCCCCCTGCCTGTTTGGTACTTGGCGACACCAACTCACCTATTCTAAATGCCCCAAAGAACGCTAACGAAAAGGCTAACCGAAACAAATCCATTTCGTCTGAAGAACGACAGACCGATGCTAATGAACCGCCCAACGAGCTAAGCAAAGCAAACGACACAGGCCTTCTACTATCCGCCTCCACCCTACCTCGGCGCAACCCCTTCAACGCCTGCGATACCAGAAATTCCTTCGATACATCCTGAAAGCCCCGCAACTTAAACCCAAACGCCACCGCAGATATGAACCGGTTCACCTTTGCCACTGAAAACCCCGCCTCCCAGGCGTCCCCTAGCCAGTACAAAAGTGCCACCAACCTGTCTCTATCCGTATTGACGTCACCCAACTCTCTTACCCACTCCTCCCACTGCCTCCAACAAGCAGCATAAGCACTCCACGTCGTGCGCGCCAAAGACCTTTGTAACAGTTGTTCTACGGGACCGATACCAGATCCCAAAGATGATCCGGACAAGCCAAACCGAGACGATCCGCTCCTGGTGCCAATTGCCAAAACCGGTCCCACTGCGAGCGAGAAAGAGCATCAGCGATACAATTCCGTACTCCCGGGACATGCACCACCACCACCCACGCGTTCAACGACAAACACACCAACACTAAATGTCGCAACAATTGAACTACCGGAGGAGAGGACGCCGTGATGTTATTAATGGCCAGCACCACCCCCATGTTGTCGCAGTAAAAACGGACCTTCTTATCCCTGAGCCTGTCCCCCCAAATGGTAGCCGCCACCACGATGGGAAACAGCTCGAGCAGGGCCAGATTCCGCGTGAGTCCACTGGACACCCAACTAGCCGGCCATTGACCTGCGCACCACGGACCTCCCCCGTAAGCTCCAAAACCGCCCGCCCCAGCCGCATCCGTAAAAATATTCAAATCACTCGTATCCTGCGCTGGGGCCATCCATAGCGAGCGACCATTGTACTGGCCCAAGAAGTCATCCCAAACCTGAAGATCAGCTCGGTGCTCCTCCTTGAGCCGCACAAAATGATGTGGCGCACGCACTCCCGCCGTTGCCACCGCCAACCTCCTACCAAACACCCTCCCCATCGGCATTATCCGGCAGGCGAAATTCAACTTCCCCAGCAGCGACTGAAGCTCCCGCAGCGTCATTTTTTTTAGTCTACAAGCCCGCCGTACCTCCAGCCTCAAAGCACCCAACTTATCCGCAGGGAGACGACACTCCATTGCCACCGAGTCTATTTCAATACCCAAAAAACAAATCGTCGCTACCGGGCCCTCCGTTTTTTCTGGCGCCAAAGGAATCCCAAAGTCCCTCGCCACCTTCTGTAGTGTATGAAGCAAATTACCGCAAACCGGCGAACCCCCCGGGCCAACGCACAAAAAATCATCTAAGTAATGGATCAACGAGTCGACCCCGGATACTCCCCTCGTTACCCACTCCACGAAGCTACTAAACGCTTCGAAGTATGCACAAGAAAGGGAACACCCCATCGGAAGGCACCGATCCACGTAAAAAGCCCCATTCCAAAAACAACCCAACAGCCGTTGGCTTTCTGGATGAACTGGCAACAACCTGAACGCCGCCTCGATGTCGGTTTTTGCTAGCAGCGCACCTGGACCCGCAGCCCGCACTAAACCCACCGCCTTATCGAATGAGGTATAGACTACGGAGCACAACTCGTGATCAATCCCGTCATTTACCGACGAACCCTTGGGATACGATAAATGTTGAATCAAACGAAATTTTCCGGGCTCGCGTTTAGAGACAATACCCAACGGGGACACAACTAAATCTTTTACAGGCGACTCAACAAACGGCCCCGACATGCGGCCCAACGAAACTTCTTTTAACAACTTTTCCGACACGACTTTTGCATGCAAGTAAGCCGATTTTAAATTCCTCCGCGTAACCGGAACCTCATAAGGAGGCGGAGGAATAACAAAACCAACACGAAACCCTTCGTAAAGCAACTTAGCCGCCGCCCTATCCGGATACTCATTTAGATAAGGGGCCATCTTTTCCACCCTCACCGGTGACACCCCCTTGACCAGCCGCGGAGGGCTGGTTCCCTGACCTCTTTTTTCGCAGACATTTTGCCGCCCCGTGTGATGCACCATTACACTCGGAACACACGTGCTTGAACTTACACTGGCCTTCATTAAATTGCCAGCAAAAACCCGCCTTTCCCCCGCCGCTTTGTCCAACCTGACTAGACTGGCCTCCCTGGCCGGCGCTCCCGGGAAAGGACTGCCTAACCGGAGCCGTAACCCGTAACCAGAGAGCAATATCCTTCTGGTCCCACCGAATCGCCGGCCGAACCGCTTTCCGCTGACAGAATTGCTCATCGTATCGCAGCCACGCCTGACCCCCATACGCCCTATGAGCCTCCCCAATGGCATCAAAATAACAAAACAACGCCGAGCAATTTTCCGGCGCCTTTTCCCCTATCACACTAGCCAATATGGCGAACGCCTGCGACCAATTAACGAACGTCTGCGGGATAAGCCTATACCGCCGCCGTTCCTCCTCGTCCTTTTTACTCTCGTCCCGCTTGCTCTTATCCAAATTAAATTTAGCGAGCGGCAAGAGAGAAAAAATCTCAACATATTCGTCCTTCCAGATCCGCTCGCGCACCTCCTGCTTTAAATGCGCCCCCAACGGACCTTCGAAACAAACGTACACCTCGCCCCGAGCACGGTCATCAATACGCACCCGATCGCCATCCTTTTGTGCCTCGGTCTGTACCGACACCGCGACCGCCTCCCTAACCGCCAGCACGGGCCGCGCCTGTACCAATCCCACGTCCCTGGGGCCCTCCCACACTACCGCCGGGGACACTTCCGTAGCTACCGGCGCCGCCGCCCTGTCTAGGCGCCCGACCAGCTCCCTCAAGCAACCCACTAAATCTGCCAGACCCGCGCCATCGCGCCCGCCCGCGCCACTACCGGCCACCGATGCGACGCTAGCAGCCCCCCCGCCGACACCCGACATAAAAATCGCTGGATATGACAATGATGGAGTTACACACTCACCGGGCCGCACAGGCGCTGTGTTCCCGTCAGCCGGACCATCCTGACCTCGACGATACACGTCCAGTTCACCTTCCTCCAGCTCCTCTCTCGCAGACGACTGGCCATCCCACCGACATCTTCGGATCGGAGATGATGAAGCGCTGACTGATGGGCCGGCAACCTGCCGCCCGACCGATGGAACCCAGACTTCCGACTGGACCTGTTGCCTCAACGTCGCTGCAGATCTAGGCGTCCGTCTCGATGATCCTGAAGAAGCCTGCCCCCTGGCCGGAACATCACCAGGCGGGGCGGCCGTACCTCGTCCTCCAAATCTTCCATCCGATGGTGGAGGGGTGACAGGGAGCCCGGCCTGCGTCTCCCTGCTCACCGCCGGACCCCGTCGCGGCTTGGGATTCCTGCCAGGACGCAGGGCCTGGGAAGGGGCGGTCCCCCCAGCTGCCTGGCCTGCAGCGTCCGAGATCGGGCTCCCTCTGCGACGCCGTGTCCGCGGGACTGCCTCAGGACTGAGGCGCTCTGGAGGTCGAGACCGCCGGGAGGGACGAGTCGACCCGGCCTGCATCGCCGTCACCCCCGGCAACGCTCTCTGCCTGCTCCGGACAGGAGCAGTTGTTGCCGACTCCCCCCCGCCGCCATGCTAGGAAGGGGGCCGGGGGAGGGGAGCCTGTCTCCTGCAACAGACCCCGAACGCCGGGCCTGACGTGGCAACACGGCGTCCGGGATCCTTGCTAATGCAGCCACGGTCTCCTCCAGCCATCCGCAGCTGCTCTAACAACACTGCCTCTGCCATACTGAGCGAGCGCGGGCAACGGGGAGCTTATCCTCACTGTGCTACTCCTCCCGCTGCTCCCGGCTCAATGCCGCAAACAGCGGGAAGCGCAGCAACAGCCCCCTGACTCCTCCCTGACCCCCCCCTCCTCCGACTCCCTCCAACTCTCCCTCACATGTTAACCCTTTCCCTACCAGGGAGGTCATGGAGGCTTCCCTTCAGCCCTGCAGGCTCCGTCCAGCCCCTTCTCGAGCGCATTAACGTCCGTAATGGACGGACGTATTTCGGCCGGAAGTCCCGGACCGAACTTAGTGCAGGGAGCCGGGCTCCTAGCATCGTAGTTATGTATGACGCTAGGAGTCCCTGCCTCTCCGTGGAACTACTGTACCGTACTGAAAACATGATTACAGTACGGGACAGTTGTCCCGCAGAGAGGCAGGGACTCCTAGCATCGTACATAACTATGATGCTAGGAGCCCGGCTCCCTGCACTGAGTTCGGTCCGGTACTTGCGGCCAAAATACCTTCTGTATTAAGGGGTTATAAAATGTATATATTGCGTGTTTGATGTGTAAAGCCAGTAATGAGAAAACTCTGATAGATTTGGGGGGGGGGCATCTTTTTATAGTTCCCCTCAGGCAGCAGAGGGGCGAGGTTCACCCCTGGTTATATGTGATGCAGCGCACATCCTCGTGTCCCGTACCGGGGTGCAGACCTTTGCTCGGGCCTGATGTGGCAGTCTTAGGCTATGTTCACACGGAGTATTTTGGGGGAGGAATATCTGCCTCAAAATTCCGTTTGGAACTTTGAGGCAGATATTCCTCTCCCTGCACGCCGATTTTCGCGGCAATTATCGCGCCGTTTTTCGCCCGCGGCCATTGAGCGCCGCGGGCATAAAACAGCGAGATATACGCTTTCTCCTGCCTCCCATTGAAGTCAATGGGAGGTCAGAGGCGGAAGCGCCCGAAGATAGGGAATGTCGCTTCTTTTTCCAGCGAGGCAGTTTTACTGCTCGCGGGAAAAAGACGCCGAAAGCCTCCCATTGAAATCAATGGGAGGCGTTCTCAGGCCGTTTCTGACTAGTTTTGCGACGCGGTTTCCGCGTCAAAAAACTCGGCAAAATACCCCGTGTGAACATAGCCTAAGGGTATGTTTACATGCAGAAACAGCCGGACACATCAGGAAGTGATTGGGGGAGGCAGACATGACCAGGGTTGCAGGAGAGAAGGAATGAGGTGAAAAGTTCAAATGGAGGAGGGGGAGGAAGGTGGAGGAGAAGGGGGCGAGGTTAACAGAGGGCATATAGGAAGGGTGAGGGACAGGTTCGCGCCATTCACGCCCCAGGAAAAACAGTTTAGACCTTGTCCCGCCCGCCCTCCCTTAAGGACAGGTGTTATGTTTTGTTTAGCGATGTGGATTCTTTGTTGCTGCTGGTGTATTTTCTTTTACAGGAGTCGGCTGGTGGTGACTGGTAGGAGCGGAGTCACGGGGCTTTGTTGGCGGATTGGGGGGTCCTTGGAGTTGGTGGTAATTTGAAGTGGGGGATTCATCAGAGGTATGGTCCCTAACAAATACATAATTGCTCATGGAGATGGGCGTATTTTGGCCTCCTGCTGGGTGGTGTCCCGGGAAGTGGTTTTACATACTTGGCAAGCCAACTGCGGAGCAGAAAGGTGCATCTGAGCCTGTAGGGAGACGGCTGGGGGTAAGTAGCTATACAGGGGGCAGTTAGGCGCCAAAGTTTTGGAGCTCCAAGGACTTCCCCTTTCCTAGTAATGTTATTTATAAAGTTATGTTTTATGTTCATGAAAATTTGTTAATAAAATGGCTGCTGTGGCCGAAATTTTCCAACCCACTGTCTCGTGTGTCTCACTGGGGATGGGAGAGTGACATGGGGGGAGGGGAAAAAGGCCTGGAAGCAAGAAAGGGGGTGGACAGTATGGAAGGAAGGTTAAGCAAAAGGGTTCGAAGTGGGGCGAGCTCTGTAATCCCATGGTCATGTGTTTTCAGGCATATTTCGGGGTGTAAACGCCTCAAAATATGCCTGAAAAAACAGTAGCTAAACGCCTACAAACATCTGCCCATTTAATTCAATGGAAAAAAACTGCGTTTCGTTCAGACGGGGCGGTTTTTTACACCGGCGTTTTCGAAAACAGTGCGTAAAAAAAGGCCCTGTGAAAAGAAGGCGCATGTCACTTCTTGAGACGTTTTTGGAACTGTTTTTCATTGTGTCAATGTAAAAACAGCTCCATAAACATCTAGAAAAAACGGTTGAAAATCGGAGGCTGTTTTCTCTGAAAACACCTGTGTAAAGTCGTTTTTGATTTAGCGTGTGAACATACCCTTAGGGAGTCCAGAGTCTGCGTGCCCCCTTCCCCTCCGAGCTTGATCCTGGTTGCATCCTCTGTGACCGCGATCGTTGCGCCACTGCCCATGATGGTTGTGTTTCTGTATCTCTGTCAGCAGGGGTTTCCCCATTATACTTTTTACCCAAATACTCAAATACTATTTTGTATAGTTATATTGTGGTATGGCATATAATATATCAGTGATCCCTTAGCGTTTAAAAATCCTTACCGACCTACTACTTATCACAGCTGAGGGTCTGTTATAATTGTATCCAGTCTTTGCAACCCTGACTACACTGGCATTATGGCTTCCATCTATGTATGCGCCGTTTTGATGGCAAGAATAGCACTGGATGCAGGGGCACACTTAAGGCTGGGTTCACACTACCTATTTTCAGGCGTAAACGAGGCGTATTATGCCTCGTTTTACGCCTGAAAATAGGGCTACAATACGTCGGCAAACATCTGCCCATTCATTTGAATGGGTTTGCCGACGTATTGTGCAGACGACCTGTAATTTACGCGTCGTCGTTTGACAGCTGTCAAACGACGACGCGTAAATGGACTGCCTCGGCAAAGAAGTGCAGGGCACTTCTTTGCCACGTAATTTGAGCTGTTCTTCATTGAACTCAATGCTCTCAGACGGCTCGCAAAATGTGAGGAGGAGCATTTACGTGTGAAACGAGGCAGCTGTTAACAGTCTGTCTTTTCACACGTAAATGCCTCTCATCGTGTGAACATACCCTCAGGGAGGGGGTTTCTAGTACCTGAAAACTCCCTTTGAGCAATGCAGGAGAAATAAAGGGCCATAGCTGTGGTCTTGCCTTAGGATACTCCAATATGTCCGCATAATCTTTTTAATCTTCGATGTATTCCTGTCATATGTACCAAAAAAATACCAAACCTCAATGCCAATACCAAACTTAAGAGCCAATGGGCTCAATCAGACTTCTTGGAATAATACTGTAAGGGTATGTTCACACAAGGGCTTCCGTAACGGCTGAAATTACGGGGATGTTTCAGCCTGAAAACATCCCCGTAATTTCAGCCATAACGGCATGTGCAGGCACTTGAATGCCGCGTCAATTACGGACGTAATTGGCGCTGCTATTCATTGGAGTCAATGAATAACGGCTCCAATTACGGCCAAAAAAGTGACAGGTCACTTCTTTGACGCGGGCGTCTATTTACGCGCCGTCATTTGACAGCGGCGCGTAAATTACGCCGCGTGTGAACAGACAAACGTCTGCCCATTGCTTTCAATGGGGAGATGTTTGTCAGCGATATTGAGGCGCTATTTTCAGACGTAATTTGGGGCAAAAACGCCCGAATTACGTCCGTAAATAGGCCGTGTGAACATACCCTAAAGGATCTGCCAGAAACAACTTCTGTGTCGACGCCCATAGTTAGTCAGTCTGCACCTGCTTCTATGTCTGTGAGACTGACTCCATCTTCCACCACCCAGGATGGCAGGCTTAGGAGTGGGAGAGCCTATCACAGCCTGGCCAGACGGAGCTAGCTCCCGCCCTCTGTCTATTTATATCTGCCTTTCCTGTTCCTCCTTTGCTTGTGATTCTTCTCTGCTGGTTTCCTGGCCCTTCTGCAGCTTCTTGAACTACTGATCCTCTGCTTGTGATTGACCTTGGCTTTACTGACCACTTTTCTGCTCTGCGTTTTTGTACCTCGCTCATCTCCTGGTTTGACTCGGCTCGTTCACTTCGCTTGTTGCTCACGGTGTCCCCGTGGGCAGCTTCCCCATTTCCCTGGCTTCTTTGTACCCTTGTCTGTTTGTCTGTCGTGCACCTATTGAGTGTAGGGACCGTCGCCCAGTTGTACCCCGTCGCCTAGGGCGGGTCGTTGCAAGTAGGCAGGGACTGAGTGGCGGGTAGATTAGGGCTCACCTGTCTGTCTCCCTACCCCGACATTACAAATACAGTTCACAAATTTCTCAGAAACAATTTTTTTGGTCCGCTACAAAAACTCAGCGGTGCGAAATATGCGCTTGGCTCATGCAGATTGGCTCTCTCTTCCTTAAGTCCGTGTAAATCCCTTTAAAACCCCTTGGAGACACGGCCAATTTCAGCTTTTTCATTTTTGTTTCTCCTCCCTGCCTTCCAAAAGCCATAACTTCTTTGTTTGACTGTCGACATAGAGCTTGTTTTTTGCGGGACAAGTTGTAGTTTTTCATGGCACCATTTATTGTACCACATAATGTACTGGAAAGCCGGATTTGTAGGGTGAAATTGGATAAAAACAGCGATTACACCATTTTTTGGGGGGGTTTCGTCTTTACGGCGTCCATCTGGCGGTAAAAACTACATGTGCACCTTATTCTACAGGTTGATACGATTACGGCGATACCAAATTTATATGTTTTGTTTTATGTTTTACCACTTTTAAAAAAAAATAAACTATTTGCTAAAAAAAATAAATGTTTTGTGTCGCCATGTTCTGAGAGCCATACGTTTTTAATTTTTCCTTCAATTTAGCGATGTGAGGGCTTATTTTTGCGACCCGAGCTGTAGTTTTTACCGATACTATTTTTTGGTATATGCGACTTTTTGATCACTTTTATTTCATTTTTTTGGAGAGCTTAGGTGACCAAAAAAATATTTTATAATTTTTTATTTTTACGGCAATCACCGTGCGGGTTAAACAACGCCATATTGTGATAGATTGGACTTTTACAGACGCGGCGATACCAGTTATGTTAACTTTTATTTTTTCTAACATTATTTTAAGGGAAAAATGGGAAAAGGTTTTTTTTTTACTTTTAATTAGTTATTTTTTTAAACATAAAGAAACCCTTTATTTTAATGTTTTTTACTTTTTTTATAAGTCCCCCTAGGAGACTTGAACCAGCGATCGTTGGATCACTTGCATGATATACTGCAATACTAATGTATTGCAGTATATCGTGCTATGGTCATTCTCTTTTGAAGCCCTGCTGGAGGCTGCAACGTCCGGTCGATGCACTTCTCCCCAGAGATGTCTGCACATGTGGCCGTCCTGTTCCCTAGTGACCACCAGGGTGCGCTTGTGAGCTCAGTCCAGATAAGGAGCCAGGTCGCACACAGGTTGGAGATTGAGCTGATTGCTCCCAGAGCACCCTGTACTAAAAGAAGGGCTGTGCCCCTCCCTCCAATGCCTGAGCCTTGTTGTCGTTATCCTAGTATGTCTATGCAAATGGTCTCCTAAGTGTTTTCCAGTTCCCAGTGTTCCCCGTTCCTGCTACCTGTAACCTGTATCCCGTGCTATCCTGGTCAAGTGCCATGTTGAGCTGAAGTCGTGCTGTGCTGTGTACCATGTCTGTCCTGCTACACCCCGCCTGGTGCCTGCATGCTGCCTAGTTCCCAACCAAGCCTGTCTTGCTACTGTCTGAGCTACCACAAGTACACTATACGAACTATAGACTGTGACCTGTGTCCTCTAGGCCAGCCAGGGCTGCCATCAGGAATTTCTGGGCCCCATACTGCCAATGAGTCTGGGCCCCCGCCCCCTCGTTATTAGGAGGGGTGAAATGTAAAGGGGCGGGAGGTAGGGCACATTAAAAAGAAAACTCTTTGTGGAGCAGGGCAGAGACAGGAGGTGGGTGTCGGAGGGCAAAGGGGAGAGACTAAGTGCCAGGGCTGGGAGAACTGAAGGTAGCAGTGGTAGCCAGGGGGGAGACGCAACCTCACAGGGGCTCTGTGGAGTGACAGGGAGGAGACAAGAGACAGCGGCTCTGTGGGGGGCAAAAAGGGAAAGTGTGTGTGTGTGTGTGTGTGTGTGTGTGTGTGTGTGTATAGAATCTGTCAGGGTGTAGGAGGGCAATATAAACAAAAATCATTGCACTGAAGCCCTATACACAGCAGAGTCACTCACCAAAATGTAGCCCCTAAGATCTCCCACCGCCACGGGCATGCCTGGATGATGCTTTTGCATTCTCTTCACACCCTGCACACACGTTATCTGTGTAAAAACCACACAACAAAATTAATTCAGACACCAAACCAGAAAAAAATTCAGATCCTAGACCAGACCTGTTAGGTAATTCAGACACCTTTCCACCAGACCCCTACCTGTGGCCAGAGATTAGCATTTAGACTTTTATCTACAGGGGAGTGTGTGTGGCGCTATCTACAGGGGGCAGTATGTGGAGCTATTTACAGGGGGTTGTGTGTGGCACTATCTACAGGGGGGGTGTGTGGCACTATCTACAGGGGGGGGTGTGTGGCACTATCTACAGGGGGGCGTGTGGCACTATCTACAGGGGGGGGTGTGTGTGGCACTATCTACAGGGGGGTGTGTGTGTGGCACTATCTACAGGGGGGGTGTTTGGCACTATATACAGGGGGGTGTGTGGCACTATCTACAGGGGGGTGTGTGGCGCTATCTACAGGGTGGGTGTGGCGCTATCTACATGGGATTGTGTGGCGCTATCTACATGGGATTGTGTGGTGCTATCTACAGGGGGCAGTGTGTGGCACTATCTACAGGGGAGTGTGTGTGTGGCGCTATCTACAGGGGGTATGTTTGGCATTAACTACAGGGGAGTGTGTGGCACTCTCTACAGGGGATTCCAGTCCAGGAGGAGACCCTGACCTCACTGTCCATATATGGACAGTGACCTCAGGGGCTACCTCTAGGAGAGGAATCCCCGGCCAGAGTGTCGGAAACTCTCTGGCCTGGGATTCCGCTCCTGGATGGGTGAATGGCAGAGCAGGAAGCTGATACTTTCCTGCTCTGCCATAGTATTCAATTGTATCTGCATCCTGTGGACGCAGATACAATTGAATATGGCAGTGGCTGAGACACGTCTGGGACAGTAATTTGCCGGGACTGCCTCTGTAGATTCAGGACAGTCCCTGCAAATTCAGGACTGTTGCTAACTATGCCTCCGGTATAAGCTTTCTCCCCCTACCCAGGTATACTCTCTCCTTCCTCTACCCCTCCCCATGTATAATTTCTCCCCTCCCTTCAGATATCATCACTTTTCACCCAATTATTACCCCCCCCCCCCCCAACAGTAATAAAAAAACATAACAGTTCTTCCATTTTCTGATGTGAGGCGCGAGGTGTGATGGTAAATTTAACCTCCATGTGCCTCACATTAATAGTAATTAACCCCATCATGTTCCTCAATTATAATGGGTTAATGTGTAAGGTGCATGATGGGGTTAATTACTATTAATGTGAGGCACATGGAGGTTAAATTCATCACACCTCGTGCCCCACATTATTAAGTGAAAGAAGTTTTTATTTTATTTTTTACAGCGTACACATCATAGATGACGCAAAAAAATTGTTGTGCAGGTTATTACGGCCGCAACAATACTGAATGTGTGTATTTTATGTATTGAGACTTATTTTAATGTGTTTTGTAAAAAAGGTGTATGTGTATTTTTTTTTAAATTTAACATTACTTTATGTTTTTACTTTACTTTTTAAACTTTAATGTACTGGTATATATCTATATACGGATAGTACACAGGCAGTTGTTAGTACAGACCTGAGTATGCCCTAACAGGAAATATGGTAGGACAGCCCTGGTGTAAAGGATCTGCCAGGCACTACGTCTGGGTATACTCCCAGGATTAATCAGTCGACACCTGAGGCCTGACCTCTGAGACTGACACCTGCTCCCGCCAGTCAGGGTGGCGGGCTCAGGAGTGGGAGAGCCTATCGCGGCCAGGTCAGTCAGAGTTAGCTCCGCCCCCTGTCCATTTATACCTGCCGTTTTCTCTTCCTCCTTGCTTGTTATTCTTCTTGGATTCCTGGCCCCACTGCTGCCTTGCTCCAGCCTGCTTCTGCCGTGCTTCTGCTTTGCTTCAGTTCCGTTTATCCTGCGTTGCTCTGCCCCTGGCTTGCTTCTGCTCCGTGCTCCCGTTTGTATACTCCACTACTTCCTGATCCTGACTGGCTCATTCACCTCTCCGTTTCCTCGCGGCGTTCCGTGGGCTACTGTATTCCCTTGCGTGTTCCCTGTTTGTACTCCCTTGCACTTAGACAGCGTAGGGACCGCCGCCAAGTTGTACCCCGTCGCCTAGGGCGGGTCGTTGCAAGTAGGCAGGGACAGGGCGGTGAGTAGATTAGGGCTCACTTGTTCCCTTCACCTCCTTCCTGCCATTACATAATAACAAGCCGTTACCTAGTCTACCATTTCTTCTACGCTGACGCTATAATGGACCCCCTTGAGACCCTGACCCAGCAGATGCAGGGCCTCTCCCTACAGGTCCAGGCCCTGGCTCAGAGGGTCAATCAGTCTAACGCTGCCTTTGTAGTACCCCTCACCTCACCTTTAGAACCCAACCTCGAGTTACCTGACCGGTTCTCAGGGGACCGTAAGACTTTTCTCTCCTTCCGGGAGAGTTGCAGACTTTATTTCCGCCTAAGACCTCACTCCTCAGGTTCCGAGAACCAGCGGGTGGGTATCATTATATCCCGACTCCAGGAAGGGCCCCAAGAGTGGGCCTTCTCCTTGGCTCCTGACGCCCCTGAACTTTCCTCCGTTGATCGGTTTTTCTCTGCCCTCGGTCTCATTTACGACGAGACTGACAGGACTGCCTTAGCCGAGAGTCAGCTGGTGACCTTACGTCAGGGTAGGAGACCTGTTGAGGAATACTGTGCTGATTTTAGAAAGTGGTGCGTAGCTTCTCGGTGGAACGACCCGGCCCTAAAGTGCCAGTTTAGGTTAGGATTATCTGACGCCCTGAAGGATCTGCTGGTTAGCTACCCCTCTTCTGACTCCCTAGACCAGGTTATGGCCCTAGCAGTACGACTTGACCGACGTCTCAGGGAACGTCAGCTTGAACGTTTCAATGTTTTCTCCTCTGACTGCCCTGCGATTCCCCCCGAGGTCCCGTCTCCTCGCTCTTCCACGGAGGACTCGGAGGTACCTATGCAACTCGGGGCCTCCATGTCCCCTCGACAACGTAGAGAGTTTCGCAGTAAGAATGGTCTCTGCTTCTATTGTGGGGACTACAAGCATCTACTGAACACCTGTCCCAGGCGCAAGAATAAGCAGCCGGAAAACTTCCGCGCCTAAGTGATCATCGGGGAGGTCACTTGGGCGCACAGGTATTTCCCGTTAATACTAAACGCAATAAGATTTTGCTTCCCTTTCAGGTCTCGTTTGCTGGCCGGTCTGCCACTGGCAGTGCCTTCGTGGATTCGGGCTCATCTGCTAATATCATGTCTGTGGAATTTGCTATGTCTCTAAAGATGCCTTTTATTGATTTACCTTATCCTATCCCGGTAGTGGGTATCGACTCCACTCCTCTTGCTAATGGTTATTTTACTCAGCATACTCCTGTTTTTGAACTCCGTGTTGGCTCCATGCATTTGGAGCAGTGCTCTGTACTGGTAATGCAGGGATTATCGTCCGATCTGGTATTAGGTCTTCCCTGGTTGCAGCTGCATAATCCCACGTTTGATTGGAATACTGGGGATCTCACCAAATGGGGTAGTGAATGCCTGATGTCATGTCTTTCGGTTAACTCTATTTCTCCCCGGGAGGAGGTAAACACGCTTCCTGAGTTTGTTCAGGACTTCGCTGATGTGTTTTCTAAGGAGGCCTCCGAGGTGTTGCCCCCTCATAGAGATTACGATTGCGCCATCGATTTGGTGCCTGGTGCCAAGCTTCCTAAGGGGAGGATATTTAATCTTTCATGTCCTGAACGTAAAGCTATGAGGGAGTATATCCAAGAATGCCTGGCCAAGGGTTTCATTCGCCCCTCGACTTCTCCTGTAGGTGCTGGCTTCTTCTTCGTGGGGAAGAAGGATGGTGGTCTTAGGCCGTGCATTGATTATAGGAACTTGAATAAGGTCACAGTAAGGAACCAGTATCCCCTTCCTTTGATTCCGGATCTTTTTAATCAGGTTCAGGGGGCCCAATGGTTCTCTAAGTTCGATCTACGCGGGGCATATAACCTTATCCGCATCAAAGAGGGGGATGAGTGGAAAACTGCGTTCAACACGCCCGAAGGTCATTTCGAATACCTAGTCATGCCCTTTGGGTTGTGTAATGCCCCTGCCGTCTTCCAGAATTTTATTAATGAAATTCTGAGAGATTACCTGGGTAATTTTCTTGTAGTGTACCTTGATGACATACTGGTGTTTTCCAAGGACTGGTCCTCGCACGTGGAGCATGTCAGGAACGTCCTCCAGGTCCTTCGGGAAAATAATCTGTTTGCGAAGACCGAAAAATGTGTGTTTGGGGTACAGGAAATACAATTTTTAGGTCAAATCCTCACTCCTCATGAATTCCGCATGGACCCTGCCAAGGTTCAGGCTGTGGCGGAATGGGCCCAACCTGCCTCCCTGAAGGCGCTACAGTGTTTTTTGGGGTTCGCTAACTATTACAGGAGATTTATTGCCAACTTCTCGGTCGTCGCTAAGCCTCTTACGGACCTCACTCGCAAGGGTGCTGATGTCCTCCATTGGCCCCCTGAGGCCGTCCAGGCTTTTGAGACCCTCAAGATGTGCTTTATCTCGGCCCCCGTGCTGGTTCAGCCCAACCAAAGGGAGCCATTTATTGTGGAGGTTGACGCGTCCCAGGTGGGAGTGGGGGCCGTCTTGTCCCAGGGTACCAGCTCCCTCACCCATCTCCGCCCCTGTGCTTACTTCTCTAGGAAGTTTTCGCCCACGGAGTGTAACTATGATATTGGCAACCGCGAACTTTTAGCCATCAAATGGGCTTTTGAAGAGTGGTGTCACTTCTTGGAGGGGGCCAGACACCAGGTAACGGTCCTTACTGACCACAAGAATCTGGTTTTCCTAGAATCTGCCCGGAGGCTTAATCCTAGACAAGCTCGTTGGGCACTATTCTTTACCAGATTTAATTTCTTGGTTACCTATAGGGCTGGGTCCAAAAATATTAAGGCTGATGCACTGTCACGTAGTTTCATGGCTAATCCTCCTTCTGAGAAGGATCCTGCTTGTATTTTACCCCCTGGTATAATTGTTTCTGCCACTGATTCTGACTTAGCCTCTGACATCGCGGCTGATCAAGGTTCAGCTCCCGGGAACCTCCCTGGGGACAAACTGTTTGTCCCCCTGCAATACCGGCTAAGGGTACTCAGGGAAAACCATGACTCCGCTCTATCTGGTCATCCTGGCATCTTGGGTACCAAACTCCTCATTACCAGAAACTATTGGTGGCCTGGGTTGCCTAAAGACGTTAGGGCTTACGTCGCCGCTTGTGAGGTCTGTGCTAGGTCCAAGACCCCTAGGTCCCGACCTGCGGGCTTACTACGTTCCTTGCCCATTCCCCAGAGACCTTGGACCCATATCTCCATGGATTTTATCACCGATTTGCCTCCATCTCAGGGCAAGTCGGTGGTGTGGGTGGTAGTAGACCGCTTCAGCAAGATGTGCCACTTTGTGCCCCTTAAGAAACTACCTAACGCCAAGACGTTAGCTTCTTTGTTTGTGAAACACATTCTGCGTCTCCATGGGGCCCCAGTCAATATCGTTTCGGACAGAGGGGTACAATTTGTTTCCTTATTTTGGAGAGCTTTTTGTAAAAAGTTGGAGATTGATCTGTCCTTCTCCTCCGCCTTCCATCCCGAAACTAATGGGCAAACGGAAAGGACTAACCAATCCCTGGAACAATATTTAAGGTGTTTCATTTCTGACTGTCAATTTGATTGGGTCTCATTCCTTCCCCTCGCCGAATTTTCCCTGAATAACCGGGTCAGTAACTCGTCAGGGGTCTCCCCGTTTTTCTGTAATTTCGGGTTTAATCCTAGGTTCTCCTCCGTTTCCCCTGGTTGTTCCAATAATCCCGAGGTAGAGGACGTTCATCGGGAACTGTGCACAGTCTGGGCCCAGGTTCAGAAGAACCTAGAGGCGTCCCAGAGCGTACAAAAGATTCAGGCTGATTGTAGACGTTCTGCTAACCCCCGGTTTGTCGTCGGGGATCTGGTGTGGTTGTCGTCGAGGAACTTGCGCCTTAAGGTCCCGTCCAGGAAGTTTGCTCCCCGATTTATTGGACCTTATAAGGTCATTGAGGTCCTCAACGCTGTATCCTTCCGTCTGGAGCTGCCCCCTTCCTTTCGCATACACGACGTCTTCCATGCCTCCCTCCTGAAACGCTGCTCCCCATCCTGGTCCCCCTCGAGGAAACCTCCTGTTCCCGTTCTCACCCCTGAGGGGGTGGAATTCGAGGTGACCAAGATTGTGGACAGTAGGATGATCCAGGGCTCCCTCCAGTACCTGGTCCATTGGAGAGGATACGGGCCGGAGGAGAGGACTTGGGTACCTGCTCGAGATGTTCACGCTGGGGTATTGATCAGGAGGTTCCACCTTCTCTTCCCCACTAAACCGGGTCCTCTTAGTAAGGGTCCGGTGGCCCCTCATAAAAGGGGGAGTACTGTAAAGGATCTGCCAGGCACTACGTCTGGGTATACTCCCAGGATTAATCAGTCGACACCTGAGGCCAGACCTCTGAGACTGACACCTGCTCCCGCCAGTCAGGGTGGCGGGCTCAGGAGTGGGAGAGCCTATCGCGGCCTGGTCAGTCAGAGTTAGCTCCGCCCCCTGTCCATTTATACCTGCCGTTTTCTCTTCCTCCTTGCTTGTTATTCTTCTTGGATTCCTGGCCCCACTGCTGCCTTGCTCCAGCCTGCTTCTGCCGTGCTTCTGCCTTGCTTCAGTTCCGTTTACCCTGCGTTGCTCTGCCCCTGGCTTGCTTCTGCTCTGTGCTCCCGTTTGTATACTCCACTACTTCCTGATCCTGACTGGCTCATTCACCGCTCCGTTTCCTCGCGGCGTTCCGTGGGCTACTGTATTCCCTTGCGTGTTCCCTGTTTGTACTCCCTTGCACTTAGACAGCGTAGGGACCGCCGCCAAGTTGTACCCCGTCGCCTAGGGCGGGTCGTTGCAAGTAGGCAGGGACAGGGCGGTGGGTAGATTAGGGCTCACTTGTTCCCTTCACCTCCTTCCTGCCATTACACCTGGGGTCCTTCATTGGACCTTGGGCTGTCTGCCCATATATGGTATGTCCCTCAATCGCGTCACAGTGATTCCTGTGACGTGATCCAGGGGCATCCCCCCTTCTTATATTCCCCTGAATGCTGCAGTCAGCTTTGATCGCAGCATTCAGGGAAATAGCGGCGGAGATTAGAGGTTTCTTTGATCTCTGCCTTTATAGAGTGGGACTGCGGCTGTGTAATACATCCATTGCCCCGCCCTGCACGCGGTCAGCACGAGGTGATGTGGGCGGCGCTGCACTAATGAGCGGCGGTTCAGGCACTGAAGACAGAACATGTGGGGGTGTTTTGTAGTGCGCCTGCCATGTTCTGTTTTCAGTGCCGCCGCTCATTAGTGCAGCGCGGCCGCATCACATAATCCTGGCGGCGCGCACAAGTCAGGACTCCGGAGCAGGGCCGTGAATGTATTACACAGCCGCAGCTCCGCTCTCATACATTCATGTATTACAATATTGAGCTGTGCGGCCGCACTGCTTAGTATCGAAATACATGAAATAACGGTATCGAACCGTTTGGGGGTGCACGGTATCGAAACAATAACGAAGTTTTGATGCATCGTGCATCCCTACTCAAGTGCCATCCTCCCTCCATTATTATCTCCTTCCCTCTCTAGCATCATTTCCCTCCCTACCCAATGCCATCTCCCTGCCCCCATTATCATCTCTCTGCTCCCATTATCATCTCCCTGCCCCATTATCATCTCCCTGCCCCATTATCTCCCTGCCCCATTATCATCTCCCTGCCCCATTATCATCTCTCTGCTCCCATTATCATCTCCCTGCCCCCATTATCATCTCCCTGCCCCCATTATCATCTCCCTGCCCCCATTATCATCTCCCTGCCCCCATTATCATCTCCCTGCCCCCATTATCATCTCCCTGCCCCCATTATCATCTCCCTGCCCCCATTATCATCTCTCTGCTCCCATTATCATCTCTCTGCTCCCATTATCATCTCCCTGCCCCCATTATCATCTCTCTGCTCCCATTATCATCTCCCTGCCCCATTATCATCTCCCTGCCCCATTATCATCTCCCTGACCCATTATCATCTCCCTGCCCCATTATCCTCTCCCTGCCCCCAATTATCATCTCCCTGCCCCATTATCATCTCCCTGCCCCCATTATCATCTCCCTGCCCCCATTATCTTCTCCCTGCCCCATTATCATCTCTCTGCTCCCATTATCATCTCTCTGCTCCCATTATTATCTCCCTGCCCCCATTATCATCTCTCTGCTCCCATTATCATCTCCCTGCCTCATTATCATCTCCCTGCCCCATTATCATCTCCCTGCTCCATTATCATCTCCCTGCCCCATTATCATCTCCCTGCCCCCATTATCATCTCTCTGCTCCCATTATCATCTCCCTGCCCCATTATCATCTCCCTGCCCCATTATCATCTCCCTGCCTCATTATCATCTCCCTGCCCCATTATCATCTCCCTGCCCCATTATCATCTCCCTGCCCCATTATCATCTCCCTGCCCCATTATCATCTCCCTGCCCCATTATCTCCCTGCCCCATTATCATCTCTCTGCCCCCATTATCATCTCCCTGCCCCCATTATCATCTCCCTGCCCCATTATCATCTCCCTGCCCCATTATCTCCCTGCCCCATTATCATCTCTCTGCCCCCATTATCATCTCCCTGCCCCCATTATCATCTCTCTGCTCCCATTATCATCTCCCTGCCCCATTATCATCTCTCTGCTCCCATTATCATCTCTCTGCTCCCATTATCATCTCCCTGCCCCCATTATCATCTCCCTGCCCCCATTATCATCTCCCTGCCCCCATTATCATCTAACTCTACCCCCTCCCCATAGAAAGCAAAAAATCTTCCCCACGTCTGTATTAGTTTACACTGCAGCATAGGATTGTATCACTCAGCTCTGTCAAAATAAAGATTTTGCTGATACCCTCACTTATTTATATATACAAAGTGAGTTATGAGGAACCACAAGGTGTACACCACCAATTATTGTTATTTATTTTACTTTGGAAATAGGGAAAGAGGAAAATAATTGTGGTTCCTTTTATAAATTGAAAATAATAAATTTTAGTTTTATTTTAATGTTAAAATATTTTTAATAATTCTATATTTCTCAATGTAGGTCAATTATTCAGTAGTGCAGATGACCCCTTGTCCTGCATTAAAGAGAAGAATTTGTCTTTTATATGCTACTATCATATAACATTAAAGTTGGACTTGCTGAGGTGAGTATAGATCTAATGACATAGATATATTACATGTACTGTGTGAATCAGTGTTGGCTGTCAATCATTAAACATTGTATTAGTTTTGTATGTACTCATATTTCCAATGTTCTCTGTTTGTAAATAGACAAGTATTAGTTATACATTGTGTCTATTCATTTTATACTGAAATCAAACAGACACTTTATCTATTTTTTTGTGCTTTGCACTGTTGTTGTTAGATCATATTCTCAAGATAAATTGCAACAGTCTTTGCTGAGATTGGTTTTTATTTTTTATATTTTTTATTTTTTGTCTCTTATATAAATTATGCAGTCCAATTTTTTTTATGTTACGCTGGCTACCTCAATTAGTGCCAGTGCGGTAACTTTTAAAGGTGAGCACTATAGGGTGTACTATTGTTGTAGTGTGCTCTGAACTGGTTTCCTCCTTAATTTTGTAGGAGGCTATTCACATTGGTGCTGTGCGGTTTTTAGGCTGGGTAGTTTGTTTGTTATATGCTACTTGTATCTCCGATCCTCATAATTGGGATAAGTAGCAAGATGATTTGCTTGTATTAGCTTTATATGTAGGTTACTTGCTGTCTGCCTTCTGTCAAAAGCAGCGAACAGCAGCCGATTGAATTAATTTAATCAGGCCGCTTGTGTGTATCGACGTGCTAAGTTCTGACCAGGCCGCTTGTATATATCATCGTGTAAACCTAAGCGCTGTATATTCAGTTAAAATTGCGCTTAGAAGTATGTTTACTTAGAAAGCTGCTAGCTATTTGTATTGTCTTATATCTCCGTTTTTGCGGAGACGGCTGTAGCTAACTGCACTGCGTGTAGTCTTATTGACTTGCTCTGCAAGTCAGCTGGCTTTGTGTGCGCTGTCAGGGATATTCACCCTGCAGCACTTGTCAGAATTAACGTCCCTCTCTCCTGCAGGGAGCAGTGCTTTTACAAGTAAGTCATTGCAGACTGTTTGTTAGTTTATATATCATTTGTAGTGACATTAAAATTAAGCTAAGACCTGTAGCTAGCAGCACTGTGTGTGGTCTAAATGACTTGCTCTGCAAGTCAGCTGGCTTTGTGTGCGCTGTCAGGGATATTCACCCTGCAGCACTTGTCAGAATTCACGTCCTGCTCTCCTGCAGGGAGCAGTGACTGTTTGTTAATTTTTATATCATTGATAGTAGCATTGAAATAGGGCTAAGACCTTGTACATTGAGTTCATTAATATGACTGGACACCCTTTCAATGCTACTATCAATGATATAAAAATTAACAAACAGTCTGCAAAGACTTACTTGTAAAAGCACTGCTCCCTGTAGGAGAGCGGGACGTGAATTTTGACCAATGCTGCAGGGTGAATATCCCTGACAGCGCTTACAAAGCCAGCTGACTTGCAGAGCAAGTCATTTAGACCACACACAGTGCTGCTAGCTACAGGTCTTAGCTTAATTTTAATGTCACTACAAATGATATATAAACTAACAAACAGTCTGCAATGACTTACTTGTAAAAGCACTGCTCCCTGCAGGAGAGAGGGACGTTAATTCTGACAAGTGCTGCAGGGTGAATATCCCTGACAGCGCACACAAAGCCAGCTGACTTGCAGAGCAAGTCAATAAGACTACACACAGTGCTGCTAGCTACGGCCGTCTCCGCAAAAACGGAGATATAAGACAATACAAATAGCTAGCAGCTTTCTAAGTAAACATACTTCTAAGCGCAATTTTAACTGAATATACAGCGCTTAGGTTTACACGATGATATATACAAGCGGCCTGGTCAGAACTTAGCACGTCGATACACACAAGCGGCCTGATTAAATTAATTCAATCGGCTGCTGTTCGCTGCTTTTGACAGAAGGCAGACAGCAAGTAACCTACATATAAAGCTAATACAAGCAAATCATCTTGCTACTTATCCCAATTATGAGGATCGGAGATACAAGTAGCATATAACAAACAAACTACCCAGCCTAAAAACCGCACAGCACCAATGTGAATAGCCTCCTACAAAATTAAGGAGGAAACCAGTTCAGAGGACACTACAACAATAGTACACCCTATAGTGCTCACCTTTACATGTTACCGCACTGGCACTAATTGAGGTAGCCAGCGTAACATAAAAAAAATTGGACTGCATAATTTATATAAGAGACAAAAAATAAAAAATATAAAAAATAAAAACCAATCTCAGCAAAGACTGTTGCAATTTATCTTGAGAATATGATCTAACAACAACAGTGCAAAGCACAAAAAAATAGATAAAGTGTCTGTTTGATTTCAGTATAAAATGAATAGACACAATGTATAACTAATACTTGTCTATTTACAAACAGAGAACATTGGAAATATCAGTACATACAAAACTAATACAATGTTTAATGATTGACAGCCAACACTGATTCACACAGTACATGTAATATATCTATGTCATTAGATCTATACTCACCTCAGCAAGTTCAACTTTAATGTTATATGATAGTAGCATATAAAAGACAAATTCTTCTCTTTAATGCAGGACAAGGGGTCTTCTGCACTACTGAATAATTGACCTACATTGAGAAATATAGAAATATTAAAATATTTTAACATTAAAATAAAACTAAAATTTATTGTTTTCAATATTTAAAAGGAACCACAATTCTTTTCCTCTTTCCCTATTTCCAAAGTAAAATAAATATCACTCAGCTCTACAACGGCTCTTATCTCCTGTCCTGTGTAAACAGAGGGAGAAGACAGGTTTATTGTCACATGTTACACAGGACGGGAGATAAGAGCCGTAGAGCTGATACAATCCTATGCTGCGGTGTTAACATAATACAGACGTGGGGAAGATATTTACTTTCTATGGGGGCAGGAGGAGATTTTTTCAGGAGGCTCCGGGCAGCAGCAGCCGGACACAGGCATAACTTAGTACTCACTGTGTCTGAAGAAGAAGACGACGACTGCTGCTGCTGCTGGACGTATCCTCCGAGGCTGAGCTCATAACTCCCGCTGCTGTGATGTCTCCACCCCTTGTCTCCTCTCCTCACGCTGTCACGCTGTTGTGGAGGAGGAGGGGCGGGCACATCTCACTCTCTAGCGGGCCCTTACGGTTTTATATTCTGATGTAAGGAACGGGCCCCTGCTTCGTGATGGGACCTGTTCCTTTCACCGAAATGAAATCGTAAGAGCCACACTGCCGTGAGTATATTAATTCCAGCGGCAGAGTGCGGGCCCCTTTTTTTAAAATTTATGCCCGGGCCCCTCACTGCAGTACCCCCCTAATGGCGGCCCTGAGGCCAGCTGCCATACCATCAAGGCGGTATGGCCCAGTGGGTCCACGTACCCCTCGTGACAGAGGCAAAGCTTCAAAGGAGTACAAAGATGGCAGAACTGGGGGCCTTTATTAGGCCCCCAGGCTGCCATAACAACCATTGTAAATGGCCAATCTCGCTGCAAGAGGGGCGCGATAGCGTGTTTGAGGGGGTGCCCCTCGGATTCTAACAATTTAAATGCCGCGGTCACGATTGACCTCGGCATTTAAAATGTTAAAGGGGCGGAATCAAAGTAAACTTTGATTCCACCCACTGGAGGGAGGTGTCGGCTATATAACACAGCCGTCACCCGCCGAGTATGGAGCGGGCTCCATACTTTACCTTGGCGACATCTCAGTAATGGTACGTCGTATGTTGCCAAGGAGTTTTAATCATTATATAATGAAGTAATATTATAATATAATGGAATACAGGGCGGCTCACCCACGACGTAGGCAAATGCGTGATGTAGTCGAGTGCACAGTTATCTGTACCCCATACAGTAAAGATTCAAAATAATATGGGCATGATCACACGTGGCGGATTTCCTCCGCAACTGTCCGCATCAATGCCGCACAGAATCTGCGTTGCAGATTCTGCTGCGGATCTGCACAAAATGTGCAGTACATTGATGCGGACTAGCTGCTGCGGACTGCGGGAAAAGTGCTTCCCTTCTCCCTATCAGTGCAGGATAGAGAGAAGGGACAGCACTTTCCCTAGTGAAAGTAAACAATTTTCATACTTACCGCCCGTTGTCTTGGTGACGCGTCCCTCTTTCGGCATCCAGCCCGACCTCCCTGGATGACGCACCAGTCTATGTGACCGCTGCAGCCTGTGCTTGGCCTGTGATTGGCTGCAGCCGTCACTTAGACTGAAACGTCATCCTGGGAGGCCGGACTGGAGACAGACGCAGGGAGTTCTCGGTAAGTATGAACTTATATATTTTTTAACAGATACATGTATATTGAGATCGGTAGTCACTGTCCAGGGTGCAGAAACAGTTACTGCCGATCGCTTAACTCTTTCAGCACCCTGGACAGTGACTATTTACAGACGTCTCCTAGCAACGCTCCCGTCATTACGGGAGCCCCATTGACTTCCTCAGTCTGGCTGTAGACCTAGAAATACATAGGTCCAGCCAGAATGAAGAAATGTCATGGTAGTAAAACCAATACGCTCCGCAGCACACATAAGATCTGCGGACTTCATTGCGGAATTTTGACTCTCCATTGAAGTCAATGGAGAAATTCCGCCATGAGTCCGCCACTGCTCCGCAACAGACAGAGCATGCTGCGGACACCAAATTCCGCTCCGCAGCCTATGCTCCGCAGCGGAATTTTACGCCTCGTCTAAACGAACACTGCTAAATTAAAGTGTAAGTCAATGGACAAACGGCACCGCTGCGGATTAACGCTGCGGAGTGTCCGCAGCGGAATTTAAGTGAAATTCCGCCACGTGTGAACCCAGCCTAAGAGATAAAACCGGCTCTCAAGACTAAATCAATGTTAGTTCAGGTTTTGTATCAATATCAATTATATCTATTTACTTTCGTCATCTTTGATTACACGGCTCTCTGCATATGTCAAGAGGACAATATGGAACAATATACAACAAAGACGAGTACAAATATGTTTTTTACAGTGGTTTGAAGTTATGTGCAAATCTTGGGATCCAATGTCCTTTAACCCCTTAATGACCAGCCTATTTTGGACCTTAATGACCAAGCTATTTTTTAAGTTTTTCAATCGTCGCATTCCAAGAGCTATAACTCTTTCATTTTTGCATCGACATAGCTGTATAAGGTCTTGTTTTTTGCGGGACAAGTTGTATTTTTTAATAGCACCATTTTTAGGTACATATTATTTATTGATTAACTTTTATTAACTTTTTTTTGGGGGGGAATAGAAAAAAATCTGAAATTTCGCCACTCTTTTTTGCGTCCTAAATCTACGCCGTTTACCGTGTGGTATAAATAACACAATAACTTTATTCAGCGGGTTGTTACAATTGCAACGATACCAAATTTGTATAGTATTTGTATGTTTTACTACTTTTACACAGTAAAAACACTTTTTTTCTAAATGATTTGTTTTTGTGTCTCCATATTTGAAGAGCCGTAACGTTTTTATTTTTTCGCCGATGCGGTTGTATGAGGGCTTTTTTTTTGCGGGAAGACTTGTAGTTTTTATTGGTACCATTTTGGAGTAGATGCGACTTTTTGATAACTTTTTATCACATTTTTTTAAAGTCAGTATTCACAGAAAACAGCAATTTTTCCATAGTTTTTTATTAATTTTTTTTACGGCGTTCACCGTGCGGGTTAAATAATATAATAGATTTATAGTCGGGGTCGTTACGGACGCGGCGATACCAAATATGTGTAACTTTTTTACTTTATTTTGGTTTTGTAATAGTAAAGCATTGTGTAAGGGGAAAAGCTGGGTTTTTCATTTTTTTTCAAATTTTTTTTAAAATTAACTTTATTAAACTTTTTTACTAGTCCCATTAGGGGACTATAATATGCGATTATGCGATCGCATTTATAATACACTGCAATACTTTTGTATTGCAGTGTATTATGCCTGTCCGTTTAAAACGGACAGGCATCTGCTAGGTCATGCCAGAGGCATGACCTAGCAGGCATACACTACAGGCGGACCTGGGGGCCTTTATTAGGCCCCCGGCTGCCATCGCAGACACAGACACTCGGCGATCGTATCGCCGGGTGTCGGTGGGGGAGAGAGGGAGCTCCCTCCCTCTCTCCAAAACCACTCAGATGTGGTGCTCGCTATTGAGCACCGCATCTGAGGGGTTAAACGTGTGAGATCGATACTAATATCGATCTCACACGGCAGAGCAGGGACGCTCCCAGCCCTCAGCTGCCTCTAGCAGCCGAGAGCAGGGAGATTTGACAGCTCCCTGCTCTGTAAACTTATTCCGATGCCGCGACGTAAAAAGACTATGGCATCGGAATAAGGCCCGTTATTGACCGACGTAGAAACACGATGGGCCGGTCACTAACGGGTTAAACAATAATAAATAAAAAAAGGAAAATAATAAATGACATTAATTTATATGCAATCAAATAGAATAAAAATAATACGTTATAACCTGTTAAAATATAAACATTTTGGACGGTATCACTGATCTTTATTTATTGTTATTTTGGTCGTATTAGTAGTATTAGCAATATTAGTATTAGTAGTATTAGCAATATTAGTATTAGTAGTATTAGCAATATTAGTATTAGTAGTATAAGCAGGACAATGATATCATAGTATTAGTAGTAATATTAGTAGTATTAGCAGTATAAGCAGGGCAATGATATCATAGTATTAGTAGTAATATTAGTAGTATTAGCAGTGTAAGCAGGGCAATTTTATCATAGTATTAGTAGTAATATTAGTAGTATTAGCAGTATAAGCAGGGCAATGATATAGTATTAGTAGTAATATTAGCAGTATAAGCAGGGCAATGATATCATAGTATTAGTAGTAATATTAGCAGTATAAGCAGGGCAATGATATCATAGTATTAGTAGTAATATTAGTAGTATTAGCAGTATAAGCAGGGCAATTTTATCATAGTATTAGTAGTAATATTAGTAGTATTAGCAGTATAAGCAGAGCAATGATATAGTATTAGTAGTAATATTAGTAGTATTAGCAGTATAAGCAGGGCAATTTTATCATAGTATTAGTAGTAATATTAGTAGTATTAGCAGTATAAGCAGCGCAATGATATAGTATTAGTAGTAATATTAGTAGTATTAGCAGTATAAGCAGGGCAATGATATCATAGTATTAGAAGTAATATTAGTAGTATTAGCAGTATAAGCAGAGCAATGATATCATAGTATTAGTAGTAATATTAGTAGTATTAGCAGTATAAGCAGAGCAATGATATCATAGTATTAGTAGTAATATTAGCAGTATAAGCAGTATAAGCAGGGAAATGATATCATAGTATTAGTAGTAATATTAGTAGTATTAGCAGTATAAGCAGAGCAATGATATCATAGTATTAGTAGTAATATTAGTAGTATTAGCAGTATAAGCAGAGCAATGATATCATAGTATTAGTAGTAATATTAGTAGTATTAGCAGTATAAGCAGGGCAATGATATCATAGTATTAGTAGTAATATTAGCAGTATAAGCAGGGCAATGATATCATAGTATTAGTAGTAATATTAGTAGTATTAGCAGTATAAGCAGGGCAATGATATCATAGTATTAGTAGTAATATTAGTAGTATTAGCAGTATAAGCAGAGCAATGATATCATAGTATTAGTAGTAATATTAGTAGTATTAGCAGTATAAGCAGAGCAATGATATCATAGTATTAGTAGTAATATTAGTAGTATTAGCAGTATAAGCAGGGCAATGATATCATAGTATTAGTAGTAATATTAGCAGTATAAGCAGGGCAATGATATCATAGTATTAGTAGTAATATTAGTAGTATTAGCAGTATAAGCAGGACAATGATATCATAGTATTAGTAGTAATATTAGTAATATTAGCAGTATAGGCAGGGCAATGATATTATAGTATTAGTAGTAATATTAGCAGTATAAGAAGGGCAATGATATCATAGTATTAGTAGTAATATTAGTAGTATTAGCAGTATAAGCAGGGCAATTTTATCATAGTATTAGTAGTAATATTAGTAGTATTAGCAGTATAAGCAGAGCAATGATATAGTATTAGTAGTAATATTAGTAGTATTAGCAGTATAAGCAGGGCAATGATATCATAGTATTAGTAGTAATATTAGCAGTATAAGCAGTATAAGCAGGGAAATGATATCATAGTATTAGTAGTAATATTAGTAGTATTAGCAGTATAAGCAGAGCAATGATATCATAGTATTAGTAGTAATATTAGTAGTATTAGCAGTATAAGCAGAGCAATGATATCATAGTATTAGTAGTAATATTAGTAGTATTAGCAGTATAAGCAGGGCAATGATATCATAGTATTAGTAGTAATATTAGCAGTATAAGCAGGGCAATGATATCATAGTATTAGTAGTAATATTAGCAGTATAAGCAGGGCAATGATATAGTATTAGTAGTAATATTAGTAGTATTAGCAGTATAAGCAGGGCAATGATATCATAGTATTAGTAGTAATATTAGTAGTATTAGCAGTATAAGCAGGACAATGATATCATAGTATTAGTAGTAATATTAGTAATATTAGCAGTATAGGCAGGGCAATGATATTATAGTATTAGTAGTAATATTAGCAGTATAAGAAGGGCAATGATATCATAGTATTAGTAGTAATATTAGTAGTATTAGCAGTATAAGCAGGGCAATTTTATCATAGTATTAGTAGTAATATTAGTAGTATTAGCAGTATAAGCAGAGCAATGATATAGTATTAGTAGTAATATTAGTAGTATTAGCAGTATAAGCAGGGCAATGATATCATAGTATTAGTAGTAATATTAGCAGTATAAGCAGTATAAGCAGGGAAATGATATCATAGTATTAGTAGTAATATTAGTAGTATTAGCAGTATAAGCAGAGCAATGATATCATAGTATTAGTAGTAATATTAGTAGTATTAGCAGTATAAGCAGGACAATGATATCATAGTATTAGTAGTAATATTAGTAATATTAGCAGTATAGGCAGGGCAATGATATTATAGTATTAGTAGTAATATTAGCAGTATAAGAAGGGCAATGATATCATAGTATTAGTAGTAATATTAGTAGTATTAGCAGTATAAGCAGGGCAATTTTATCATAGTATTAGTAGTAATATTAGTAGTATTAGCAGTATAAGCAGAGCAATGATATAGTATTAGTAGTAATATTAGTAGTATTAGCAGTATAAGCAGGGCAATGATATCATAGTATTAGTAGTAATATTAGCAGTATAAGCAGTATAAGCAGGGAAATGATATCATAGTATTAGTAGTAATATTAGTAGTATTAGCAGTATAAGCAGAGCAATGATATCATAGTATTAGTAGTAATATTAGTAGTATTAGCAGTATAAGCAGAGCAATGATATCATAGTATTAGTAGTAATATTAGTAGTATTAGCAGTATAAGCAGGGCAATGATATCATAGTATTAGTAGTAATATTAGTAGTATTAGCAGTATAAGCAGGGCAATGATATCATAGTATTAGTAGTAATATTAGTAGTATTAGCAGTATAAGCAGAGCAATGATATAGTATTAGTAGTAATATTAGCAGTATAAGCAGGGCAATGATATCATAGTATTAGTAGTAATATTAGTAGTATTAGCAGTATAAGCAGGGCAATGATATCATAGTATTAGTAGTAATATTAGTAGTATTAGCAGTATAAGCAGAGCAATGATATCATAGTATTAGTAGTAATATTAGTAGTATTAGCAGTATAAGCAGAGCAATGATATCATAGTATTAGTAGTAATATTAGTAGTATTAGCAGTATAAGCAGGGCAATGATATCGTAGTATTAGTAGTAATATTAGCAGTATAAGCAGGGCAATGATATCATAGTATTAGTAGTAATATTAGTAGTATTAGCAGTATAAGCAGAGCAATGATATCATAGTATTAGTAGTAATATTAGTAGTATTAGCAGTATAAGCAGGGCAATGATATCATAGTATTAGTAGTAATATTAGCAGTATAAGCAGGGCAATGATATCATAGTATTAGTAGTAATATTAGTAGTATTAGCAGTATAAGCAGGGCAATGATATCATAGTATTAGTAGTAATATTAGCAGTATTAGCAGTATAAGCAGGGCAATGATATAGTGTTAGTAGTAATATTAGTAGTATTAGCAGTATAAGCAGAGCAATGATATCATAGTATTAGTAGTAATATTAGTAGTATTAGTAGTATAAGCAGGGCAATGATATCATAGTATTAGTAGTAATATTAGTAGTATTAGCAGTATAAGCAGGGCAATGATATCATAGTATTAGTAGTAATATTAGTAGTATTAGTAGTATAAGCAGGGCAATGATATCATAGTATTAGTAGTAATATTAGTAGTATTAGCAGTATAAGCAGGGCAATGATATCATAGTATTAGTAGTAATATTAGTAGTATTAGCAGTATAAGCAGGGCAATGATATCATAGTATTAGTAGTAATATTAGTAGTATTAGCAGTATAAGCAGGGCAATGATATCATAGTATTAGTAGTAATATTAGCAGTATAAGCAGGGCAATGATATCATAGTATTAGTAGTAATATTAGTAGTATTAGCAGTATAAGCAGGGCAATGATATCATAGTATTAGTAGTAATATTAGCAGTATTAGCAGTATAAGCAGGGCAATGATATAGTGTTAGTAGTAATATTAGTAGTATTAGCAGTATAAGCAGAGCAATGATATCATAGTATTAGTAGTAATATTAGTAGTATTAGTAGTATAAGCAGGGCAATGATATCATAGTATTAGTAGTAATATTAGTAGTATTAGCAGTATAAGCAGGGCAATGATATGCCACGTGTGACCATGCCCTTAGTAGTATTAGTAGTATTAGTAGTATTAGTAGTATTAGGATATTAGTAATATTGGCAGTATTAGGGCGGGTTCACACATAGCGGAATTTCACTTAAATTCCGCTGCGGACACTCCGCAGCGTTAATCCGCAGCGGTGCCGTTTGTCCATTGACTTTCACTTTAATTTAGCAGTGTTCGTTTACACGATGCGTACAATTCCGCTGCGGAGCATAGGCTGCGGAGCGGAATTTGGTGTCCGCAGCATGCTCTGTCTGTTGCGGAGCAGTGGCGGACTGGTTGCGGACTCATGGCGGAATTTCTCCATTGACTTCAATGGAGAGTCAAAATTCCGCAATGAAGTCCGCAGATCTTATGTGTGCTGCGGAGCGTATTGTTTTTACTACCATGACATTTCTTCATTCTGGCTGGACCTATGTATTTCTAGGTCTACAGCCAGACTGAGGAAGTCAATGGGGCTCCCGTAATGACGGGAGCGTTGCTAGGAGACGTCTGTAAATAGTCACTGTCCAGGGTGCTGAAAGAGTTACGCGATCGGCAGTAACTGTTTCTGCACCCGGGACAGTGACTACCGATCTCAATATACATGTATCTGTCAAAAAAAATATAAGTTCATACTTACCGAGAACTCCCTGCGTCTGTCTCCAGTCCGGCCTCCCAGGATGACGTTTCAGTGTAAGTGACGGCTGCAGCCAATCACAGGCCAAGCACAGGCTGCAGCGGTCACATGGACTGGAGCGTCATCCAGGGAGGTCGGGCCGGATGCCGAAAGAGGGACGCGTCACCAAGACAACGGGCGGTAAGTATGAATTTCTTTGACTTTCACTAGGGAAAGTGCTGTCCCTTCTCTCTATCCTGCACTGAATAGGGAGAAGAGAAGCACTTTTCCTGCAGTCCGCAGCGGCCAGTCCGCATCAATTTTCTGCACATTTTGTGCAGATCCGCTGCAGAATCTGCAACGCAGATTCTGTGCGGCATTGATGCGGACAGTTGCGGAGGAATTCCGCCATGTGTGGTCATGCCCTTAGGCTCTGTTCACACCTGCGTTGGGGTCCTGTTTTGATGTTGCGTCGGAGGTTTCCGTCAGAACGGGACCGTGAACAGACGCAAACTGATTTCAATGGTCATGGAGTCTGTGCCCCTGGTTTCCATTTGTCTCTTTTGTGCACCGGACCAGTCGTTTTGCCGGAATCAATAGATTAGTCGACTACACTATTGCTTCAGTCAGAACGGGACCCCAACGTAGATGTGAACAGAGCCTTAGCAGTATTAGCAGTATTAGGCTAATTTCACAGTAGCGTTACTATACATTTACCTTCTTCTGTCAGAGGAAGAGAGGATCGAAAGATTAAGCGGAATGCAACGGTTCCGTTAGATTTACCATTGATTGGTAATTCTTTGGTTTCAGTTGCTTTCCATTTATCTCCGTCGCTAGGTATCCGCTTTTTTTCTACGTAAGCAAAAGTGCAGTCTGTAGAACTTTTATTTCCGTGAAAAAAATAGGAAACCTATCGAAAGGAGACAAACGGAAAGAAACTGAAACCAAAGAATTACCATTAAAATCAATGGTAATTCTAACGGAACCGTTGCTTTCCGCTTAATCTTTCGATCCTCTCTTCCTAAGACGGAAGAGAGATAAACGTATAGTAACGCCAGTGTGAACTTACCCTTAGTAGTATTGCCAGATGGTGAGAGTCTGTGTTGATCAGATGGTGGATGTCGGTGTTGTCATGCCAGATGTATAAGGGCCCGAGCTTATGATATATTCTATACGTTGTATCCACTTGAATGTTATTACACTTCCGATGCCGTTATATACAATGTCAGCGTTATTTGAACGGCTATTTTCTGTTTTTACGCGCCAGATCAGCACAACTCAAAGGTCCGTTGTACTTGTAGTAATGTCACTTCTTGGGGCACCTGATTAGTAGGTTTGCATGTTTATGTTGGTAGCGCGGCCAAGCTGGTACTTCTAGTGCGCTTTGCCTCACTGTCAGTGAATGGAAAGCAGTGATGGATGGGGAAGCTGCGGCCGTTTGTAAATGTGCAGCCCCGGCACCTGTGGATAAGATGCTGCAGTCCCAGCAGTTCAGTTAGATTTCTTTTAAAAAAATTTGCCCACATTTTGCCCCAATACTAGATTTAGCAAATGCTTCTCATGCGTAGATGGCGTCTCATTAAAATCAGTCTCAGTCCTCATGCACACTATATTAGTAATGGACGCGTTTCACAGCGTGGCATCCACTTCAAATCCAAAGTGTACGTGTCTAAGCAAATCTCCGGCATTGTATATTAGAAAGGTAATATGAATTATTTGGTGCTGTATATGTCAGATTTTCTGCTAGATGATTGTGTACTGTATATATAATAAAAGCCTGATATTTAAAGTGACCACCCGGGAAAATGCCTGATTTACTATCTATTACATTACTTTGGTTAATTGATTAACTAAGTAAGAGCTACACAAATCGATTTCCATCATATTCAATGGACCGGCAAATCGTCAAAATGACAAAACATGCCCATCGAGTCATTTATCCCTTCTAATATATATTATAAGTGAGCAATGCTGGATTAGCATCTATAGTCCATGAGGCTTTCTTGAATAGCAATTTAAAGCCTCATTTTTATGATTTATCATTACTGTCATAGAAGGCATCAGTTTACAAGGCGCCGAAAATGGAGCAAATTGCACCAAATTTATAAAAATGTTGCACACGGCTGAAATTGGTAGGGATGTTAGGCGCTCTTCTCTTCTTTACTTCACCTCATGACTGCTGCACATGTCTACAGCACTTTTATATTTTTCAGAAATGTGGGCATCTTACAACTTCTGCTAGCCACAACCCTTTTTTTTAGGAAGTTTGAAAAAGTTATGGCACATTTTAATTGGTAAATATTGTCCATTATTCACAAACATTTTAATATGTTCAACATTTGTGTTAAAGAACTGGTATAATCTGGTATAATCTGGTATAATCTGGTATAATCCAGTCTTTCCCTTCTATGCAGCTATGATGTCACAGGTGGTGTTGCTTGTGATGTCATAAACACCAGTGTGGTCACTTTCTCTGCTGCCTCCACATTGGCTCATTTCACTGAGGTGAAAGCGACTGACGATGTGGTTGAAGCTTTGTATTATTGCGATACTAATCTGCCCTGTGACTGGTTCACAGATGGTAAGTGGGGCTTTTCTAGGACAATGAGCGTCACATGTTGTCCGGGGGTTTATTCAATGTGAATGGTTATTACATTTTATGAAAACACAATGTTGACAGTCTAGGCCCCGGCTACCACTGTGTTACATTATGACATTTGTACTTTGTATTGTCTTACAATTTACTATCTCACTTTTTATTCTAGACTAATGCCCTAGCAGTGCCCCCTGGAGCAGAGCCATCCAAGTTATCGGACATATACAGATGGATGACAAAGTCCATATTTGGGGTGAGTAGGGGGATGATATCATTGCCCCGCTTATACTGTATCTTATATTGTACATCAGTTGTATCCTCTTCAGATACACACATTTTACAGCGAACCGCAGGAGACCAAATGTCACTGCTGAGTCATAATCTAATATAAAGAGTGTGGTGGGAGTACTGGCTCTTATTGAGGAGAGCAAGCAGATGTATGGAGACTTATTTACAGGCAATGCTTCATGGGAAAAAAAAGTATGCAAATTAGCTCATATCAGTCAAACTATAGACTTCTCCAAACGGAAAAGAAAGACCCATGGAGGCGTCTCCGGTTTGGCTGTTATGAGATAAGTTACATACTAATATAAAGAGTAATGGCATAAGTAATGCACAGAGAATAAATCTCCTCCAGCGCATACGTGAGGTCTTATGTTATTTACTGACCCCCAATTATAAGTCATTTATTGTGGTCATGTCGGCTTTTCTCTATAATTTGTTACGTTTTTATTGTAGGTTGCTCCACCGGCTGCTCTGCCCCCCAAGGACGGCTATGTCCTATTTTGGGACTGCTGTGAGCATATCGGAGAGACGGTATTTGGGGTGAGTAAGAATTTACTATCAATATTGTCCATGTATGTTATATGTTCTATGCCCATTAATCACCCAGTTCACCCGGCAGTCTTGTCTTTTGTCTTGGCTCGCTCCAACAATGAAATGATATTATATTAACCCTTTCCGTCACAGCCCATTTAAATTTTCTTACTGTAATTTCCCTTCTTCCATGAGCCATACATTTTTATTTTTTCATCGACATAAGCGTACGTATGAGGACTTGTTTTTGTAAGTTGTTTTTTTTTTTTACTGGAACCTTTCAATGTAGCCCTGGTGAGAAGTTTATTTTTTATTGTTTACATTATTTTACATAAAAAATGGGGAAAGGTCCTTTGAAAAACTTTTATTTATTTTTTCTTATATATTCTTGAAATATTCAGTTTTTTTAGTTCCACTAGGGGGACTTAAACGTGTGTTGAGTGGCTCATACAATACACTGCACAGGGCTTAAATGGGGTATACAACAGGAAATGTGATAATTGTCTGATCACTGGGGGCCCCTACCGATTGCTTGAGTGTGGGTCTTGAACCCCCTGTTTTTTTCCTCACTGCTTGACCACAATGAGGAGGACATTGAATAGAGGGGTGGTTGAGAATGCGTTTTTCCGCTACATTCAAAATCCATGGGAATAACGGAAACAGCTGAGTACAGCGCCCATCTGTTTCCGTCAGTCCCATAGACATTGAATAAAGCAGCGGTAAGGAGATACAGTTCTGGAACCCTATTCTCGCTGTTGGTGGCGGTCCCAGCAGGGGCACGTCCAGTGATCAGCCATTTATCACCTATCCAGTAGATAAGTGATAATTGTCAATTCTAAGACAACCCCTTCAATAGGATACTATCCCTTTCATTTAGCCCTCCCCGGCTGCCCTGATAAACCACCGCCCCCTGCGTCACAGGGTGTGATGGGGGCACAGAGAAGACTATTGACCATGGCATCTTAGTGGTTAAATGGCCAGGATTGGAATTATCTCTGATCCCAGACCTTAGAGCAGGGTGTCAAATGTAATATACAGCTGAAGTTACGGACCCATACTTAAATACATGTACAGTGGATGTCGGGAAGGGGTTAAGAAATTATTGTTTAGAAGTGGAGCTATATACAATATTTTACTCATGTGTAGTACTTGTCATTGAGGTGTTTACTCAGGATCTACAAAGGCAAATCCTCTGCTTTTTTACCTGGTGTCCTTGTATGAAAACAATCAGTCCATGCTTTACAGGCTGAACATTGGCGCTGAGCAGACAATTAATGTACAGTCACAATCTTGTCTTACAGATTACTATAGAAAAACCCATCCCACCAAAGGAGGAACCGTCTCGGATTGAGAAGGTCATTAGGTGGGTCGAGGAGAACATCTTCGGAGTAAGTCAAACATTTTTAAGTATTTTTAGATATGTCATACTAGACTGAAATTATTACATATACAGTAGTATCCCTCCCAAAAATATGAATCTAAAGGAACAAAGAGACTTATGGTCAATGTAGTCATCGTGTAGTGACTACAAAATAACCAAAATGTACAATTAAGAAACCAGATACAAATTACATTTTAAGTCTTGGGCTATTGTCTTCCACCACGTATGTAACATAAGTAAACACACCATGGCCCATTGGATATTTGGGTAAATCCTCTCCCTAGAGAAGCCTATCACCTTATAACTATTGGCCATAACGACCACTGTGACGGTCCCATACAGAGGATTTGCCCATGACATGACAACACCACCAGACATTGACCTTCCCCTGACCTCAATGCTCACTCTGTTTATTGCAGGTTACTCCGCTACCACCCGATCCACCCAAGGCGTCACCTTGCATGACCTTCCTAGGCCTCCTGAAGACACAGATCTCTTGGGTGAGTCTGATATTCACAGAATAGTAATTCTTCTTATTGGGGAGTGTAATTTGCTTTACATCCATAATCCTAACAAGAATCAGTCTGAGAACTTAGCAGAGGACAATGGTGATTGTGATGTTTGGTTACGGGATGATTTTCTTTTTTCTGTTTTGTGTTATTTTCTGTATTGTTCTTGTTGCTGAAGTTGTACTTAGATCCAGATGACATATTACTTGGATAGATAACATTTCTTTATAAGTCAGATACTTAGCAGCAGGTGTGAGATCAATCCTCCTACCGACTTACTGAGAATGAAAATGAAAAAATAACTATATTCCTACAGGTGACTCCAACTCCAGCTCCAGCTCCACCCAAAGAGAAAGAGGTGTCCTGGCTCCAGAGAAGCCTTAACTGGATTTATCAAGTAAGTGTCATTTTTCCTCAGTGTAGTATCATTTTTATTATTATACAGTAGCATTGTTATCAGGGGCGGACACACTGTACCATATATACTGCTGTATAGGAGATCTACAGGACATACTGGACCATATATACTGCTGTATAGGGGCTCTATAGGACATACTGTACCATATATACTGGCTGTATAGGAGATCTACAGGACATACTGGACCATATATACTGCTGTATAGGAGATCTACAGGACATACTGTACCATATATACTGCTGCATAGGGGCTCTATAGGACATACTGTACCATATATACTGGCTGTATAGGAGATCTACAGGACATACTGTACCATATATACTGCTGCATAGGGGCTCTATAGGACATACTGTACCTTATATACTGCTGTATAGGAGATCTACAGGACATACTGGACCATATATACTGCTGCAAAGGGGCTCTATGGGACATACTGTACCATATATACTGCTGTATCGGGGATCTACAGGACATGCTGTACCATATATACTACTGCATAGGGGCTCTATAGGGAATATTGTACCAAATATACTGCTGCATAGGAGATCTATAGGCCATATTGTACCATATATGCTGCAGCATAGGAGATCTGCAGGACATACTGCACTATATATGCTGCCTCACAGGGACTCTATAGGACATAGTGTACCATATATGCTGCTGCATAGTGTCTCTATAGGACATACTACACCATATATACAGCTGCATAGGGGCATTATAGAGCATACAGTACCATATATGCTGCCTAATATGGACTCTATAGGACATACTATACCATATATGCTGCCTCATAGGGACTCTATAGGGGATACTGTACCATATATGCTGCCTCATAGGTGCTCTACAGGACATACTGTACCATATATGCTGCTGCATAGTATATCTATAGGAATTATTGTACCATATATACTGCTGAATAGGGCTCTATAGGACATACTGTACCTTATATACTGCTGCATAGGGCTCTATAGGACATACTGTACCATATATGCTGCTGCATAGGGCTCTATAGGACATACTGTACCATATATGCTGCTGCATAGGGGCTCTATGGGGCATACTGTACCATATATGCTGCTGCATAGGGGCTCTATAGGGAATAATGTACTATATATGCTGCTGCATAGGGCTCTATGGGGCATACTGTATTACATGTGCAGCTGTACAGAGCGCTGTAAACAGGGGGCCCACCAGCATCTTAAATAGAAAATAACAGTGTTTCCTACTGACTACTAGATAATAATTGTTCAATTACAATCCATCAGTGAGATATATAAGAGCCGGTGATAGTTCAATCCTCCTACTGACTTACTGAGAGTGATAAAATAACTATAATGAAATGTATAAAATAACTACAAAGAAATGTATAAAATAACTATAATGAAATGTATAAAATAACTATAATGAAATGTATAAAATAACTATATTACTACAGGTGACTCCAACACCAGCTCCACCTGTAGAGGAAGAAGTGTCTTGGCTCCAGAAAAGCCTCATATGGATTCATGAAGTGAGTGCGACTTTTACCCTCTATAGTATCATTATTATTATTACTGTATTGTTATCAGGAGTGAATATACTGAACCATAGGAGCTCTGTAGGGACCATACTATACGGGACCATATATGCTGCATAGGGGCTCTATAGGACATACTGTAACATATATGTAGCTGCACTGGGGCTCTATAGGGAACACTGTACCATATAGGCAGCTGCACAATGGACCAGTAAACAGAGGGCCTGACCAGTGCTTCCCACTGCCTACTTTATGGCATATAAAGGATTGATAATGATTTCCATGGTTCATAATTACTGTTGTATTACAATCCACAAAATAAATTGGCGCACCATCCAAGAACATCAGAGCCTTAACTTGAAGCTCCTGGTACGTAAAGCAAAACCTCTATCAGGGCCCTGACCCTCCCATGTGCCATTCTGGTGTCTATGTATGGGCCAGAGAGCCCTTTTGGGAACCAGGTTCCATGGTCCTTGGTGCCACTGCTACCTCCGCACCCCACTATAGCTGCGCCCCTGAAGATCTTTCTAGAAAGAGGCTTTATGTCCATCACCTCACTCTTAACAAACTAGCTGTTACATAAAAGCCTTGCTGTCTCTGTCCGCCCCTGATTGTTATTAGTGGGCACAATCTCCTATGTGCCCACTCACCCCTCCCCCCACCTCTGCTGCCTGGGAAATCTGTTGTCAATCAAGCACACAGTAATATAGAGGGAAGGGCTGAAGTCTCCTCCTATAACCGTTTTTAATACTCCTCGTTTCTTTTTGTAATATAAATATAAGATTCATTCACTTGTATAAGGTCAATAATACTTTAATAACCGTTTCCTTATTTGTTGCAGAATCTGGAGTCCTATAATTTTGGGCCTCCCTATGACAGCTTATGGACCAAGCTCTTTCTATTCCTTGGATATTGGATGGCTGTCTTTCTTCTTGACGCCAGCCTTATCGAACCTCTCAGTTACATCATGGAGTGGTTTCAAGGAGCGGATGAATTCCCTGATATGGAGGGAATAGATCAGATCACGGATCCACTTTAAAACACGTGGAAGATGGAAAAATGGCGCAGGAGACAACAGGCAGCGGTAATATAACGGATTACATCCTGGAAACCTAACGTTGTTGAATAGTTTGATATATTGGGATTTTTTTTATAAATCTAATATCCATGTAATTTTGTTTTTTTTTACAGCCCGGCGTCATCTTCTATGCCTGTCATTTCCAAACACTATGGGCTAGTGGGCGAGAAAATAACACCTGAAACATGATGATGACACAACTAGGTCTCCCTCTGTTCCTTGCACACCCTTATCTCGGCAGAGGAGCTCGCTCGTTGAGTTCACCCCAAAGCTCATCTCTTGCCTATTGCCAACAATGTGTCAAGGATTTACAACATCTTTGTATTAACATGCGGCGCACAGAGGACCCAGGTGAAGACTTTATTTTACTAGTAGATACAATTTCCTGGTCTCTGTTATTTATCAATGTGGGGGAGGGGAGTTTATTTTTTGATTGTCTTCATCATTTTGTGCTGTCAACGTTTCATCATCACAGCAAATAGGAGGGAGATCCATAATTTTTAGAAGTTGAATTGCAGAGTGGGAAGGGGGTATAAATGACCTGACTGTTTCTATTGCTGTTGAAAAAAGTATTTTTTAAAAGAAGTTATCTGGTTTAGAAAACTCATTTTCAAGTTCTGGAATTCTGGGTCCATTGAGTGGGATCCCCTATTTTGGATCTTCATTTTTTAGCTAGAGCGGAGAACAACTACAAAGAGTATTTTCACTATGGAGGATCGGACACGTCCTTGTGCCGGGTTATATGGACGGACCATTGATTTCAATGGGCACTGTGTAATGCCTTATTTCTCCTGTGGTGGTGCTGCAGGGGGATTAAACACCTGCTGTCAGGTTACCTTAAAGATCACGACTGATTGCTGGGGATTCGAGCAGTCGAGCTCTCTGTAAGGGTATGTGCACACGATGAGAGGCTTTTACGTCTGAAAAGACAGACTGTTTTCAGGAGAAAACAGCTGCGTCGTTTCAGACGTAAAAGCTCCTCCCTCGCATTATGTGAGGCGTCTTTGACGTTCGTAAATCTTGAGCTGCTCTTCATTGACTTCAATGAAGAACGGCTTAAATTACGTTGCAAAAAGTGTCCTGCACTTCTTTGCCGAGGCAGTCAATTTACGCGTCGTCGTTTGACAGCTGTCAAACGACGACGCGTAAATGTCAGGTTGTCTGCACAGTACGTCGGCAAACCCATTGAAATGAATGGGCAGATGTTTGCCGACGTATTGTAGCCCTATTTTCAGACGTAAAACGAGGCATAATACGCCTCGTTTATGTCTGAAAATAGGTTGTGTGAACCCAGCCTAATAAGCTCATCATCGACAAACCCTTCTAAATGATAAAATACCTCAACCTCAATGTCCTTTATCTCTACTATACATAGTTATACTATATTCACATCACGCTTTAAATATATATGCCAGGAAATGCTCCAGACGTATATGTCAAACGTGTCCATGGCCTATCACGGGTTCAATGTATGCCTTTCGTCATATATTCGGGGACTACGTATATGTTGTCATTCCTTTTTGTACTGTGGTGAAATACGTAGCTGATCATGCTTTTTGATACAAAGGGATACTAAAAAAAAAAATATTTTTCTACAATGGGGGTCAGTGGGTGACATATGTAACTGCATGCTATAGGGATCTATATTACACATTCTGCCACTTATTTATTCACCACAAATCAGAATCAAGGCTTTAGTTTTCCAAATGATCATAAAATCTTCAATTTTCATTGTTTTGTTCAGAATGACTTATATTTTTGTTTTCTCCAACAGATATTATCATCGATACCGGCCTATCAGGCTTTTACAACATTTGCATAATTTCTGGTACCAAAAGTCAAGTTCCGTCCTGTGCGCTCAGAAAGATTAGGGAGAAGTTTTCTTATCCAGCTGGAACCGCTGTCATCACGTTACATCTAGTTTCATTAATAAATCATCATTCCGCCCAAATATTTCGCATTTGTTTTATACATAGTTGATAAGATTGAAAAAAGACACCGGTCCATCAAGTCCAACCTATAATCCTACCGTGTTGATCCAGAGGAAGATAAAAAACCCCATGAGGTTGATGCCAAATGCTTCATTTGGGGGAAAATTCCTCCCTGACTCTAAATATGGCAATCAGAATAAATCCCGGGATCAACGTCCCATCTCCAGAATCTAGGACTCATAACCTGTAATATTATATTTTTTAACCTCTTTACGTGCTGCGCCGCAACTGTACGTCCTGCAGAGGCTTGCTTTCCAAACCAGGACATACAAACATAAATGCGATCACCGCATTTAAGGGGTTTGTAGCACATCGGCAGCCCCCACTAAGTGATTGTGGGGGCTGCCGATGCTAGTCGTGGTAATCGGAGGCCAGACAATGACCTCTGGGTTGCCATGTACGGAAGCCCCGGAGGAGCAACCTCCGGCCGGTCCTCCGAGGCTTCCTGTCAGTGTGACTGTCACGTCACAATGACAGTTAGAACACATTACACTATGTAGGTAGTGTAATGTACTCTAGCAGCGATCAAAGCTATAATAAGAATTTCATTATAGATAAAAAATGAACACGTTAAAAAAAGTACACATATTTGGTATCGCCGCGTTCGTAACGACCCTAATACGCCTACAAACATCTGCCCATTGCTTTCAATGGGTTTTACGGTGTTCTGTTCCCATGAGCCTTAATTTTACGCGTCACTGTCAAAATAAGGCGCGTAAAATGACAGCTCGTCAAAAGAAGTGCATGTCACTTCTTGGGACGTTTTTGGAGGCGTTTTCCATTGACTCCATTGAAAAACAGCTCCAAAAACGGCCGTAATCATTGTCGCGAAAAACGTGAGTTGCTACAAAAACGTCTGAAAATCAGGAGCAGTTTTCGCCTGAAAACAGCTCCGTATTTTCAGACGTTTTTGGTCACTGCGTGTGAACATACCCTTAGGGAAAACAGCTCCAGATTTTCAGACGTTTTTTGAGCACCTCGCGTTTTTCGCAGGTTTTTTCGCGGTGTTTTTTACAGACGTTTTTGGAGCTGTTTTCAATAGAGTCTATGAAAAATGGCTCCAAAAACGTCCCAAGAAGTGTCCTGCACTTCTTTTAACCCCTTCCCTCTTTAGCCACTTTTGACCTTCCTGACCGAGCCTCATTTTTCAAATCTGACATGTGTCACTTTATGTGGTAATAACTCCGGAATGCTTTCACCTATCCAAGCGATTCTGAGATTGTTTTCTCGTGACACATTGGACTTTATGTTACTGGCAAAATTTGCTCGATATATTCAGTATTTAATTGTGAAAAACACCAAAATTTAGCGAAAAATTGCAAAAATTAGCATTTTTCTCAATTTAAATGTATCTGCTTGTAAGACAGGCAGTTATACCACCCAAAATTGTTTCTAATTAACGTCACCCATATGTCTACTTTAGATTGGCATCGTTTTTTGAACATCCTTTTATTTTTCTATGACCTCACAAGGCTTAGAACTTTAGCAGCAATTTCTCACATTTTCAAGAAAATTTCAAAAGGCCATTTTTACAGGGGCCAGTTCAGTTGTGAAGTGGCTTTGAGGGCCTTATATATTAGAAACCCCCAAAAAGTCACCCCATTTTAAAAACTTCACCCCTCAAAGTATTCAAAACAGCATTTAGAAATTGTCTTAACCCTTTACACATGTCACAGGAATTAAAGCAATGTAGAGGTGAATTTTACAAATTTCATATTTTTTTGCAGAAATAAATTTTTAGTACAATTTTTTTTATAACACAGAAGGTTTTACCAGAGAAATGCAACTCAATATTTGTTGCCCAGTTTCTGCAGTTTTAGGAAATATCCCACATGTGGCCGTAGCGTGCTACTGGAATGAAGCACCGGCCTCAGAAGCAAAGGAGCACCTAGTGGATTTTGGGGCCTTATTTTTGTTAGAATAAATTTTAGGCACCATCAGGTTTGAAGGGCTCTTGCGGTGCCAAAACAGTCAAAATCCCCCAAAAGTGACCCCATCTGGGAAACTACACACCTCAAGGAAATTATCTAGGGGTACAGTGAGCATTTTGACCGCACAGCTTTTTTACAGAAATTATTAGAAGTAGGCCGTGAAAATTAAAATCAACATTTCTTCAAAGAAAATGTAGGTTTAGCGATTTTTTTTCTCATTTTCACAAAGACTAAAGGAGAAAAAGCACCGTAAAATTTGTAAAGCAATTTCTCCCGAGTAAAACAATACCTCACATGTGGTAATAACCGGTTGTTTGGAGACACGGCGAGGCTGAGAAGGGAAAGAGCGCTATTTGGCTTTTGGAGCTCAAGTTTAGCAGGAATGGTTTGTGGAGGCCATGTCACATTTACAAAGCCCCTGAGGGGACAAAACAGTGGAAACCCCCCACAAGTGACCCCATTTCGGAAACTACGCCCATTGAGGAAATTATCTAGGGGTATAGTGAGCGTTTTGACCCAACAGGTTTTTTGCATAAATTATTGGAAATAGGCCCTGAAAATGACAATCTAAATTTTTTCAAAGAAAATGTAGGTTTAGCTAATTTTTTCTCATTTCCACAAGGACTGAAGGAGAAAAAGCACCATAAAATTTGTAAACCAATCTCTCCCGAGTAAAACAATGCCCCACATGTGGTAATAAACGGTTGTTTGGAGACACGGCAGGGCTGAGAAGGGAAAGAGCGCTATTTGGCTTTTGGAGCTCAAGTTTTGCAGGAATGGTTTGCGGAGGCCAGGTCACATTTACGAAGTCCCTGAGGAGACAAAACAGTGGAAACCCCCCACAAGTGACCCCATTTTGGAGACTACACCCATTGAGGAAATTATCTAGGGGTATAGTGAGCTCTTTGACCCCACAGGTTTTTTGCAGAAATTATTGGAAGTAGGCCCTGAAAATAAAAATCAACATTTTTTCAAAGAAAATGTAGGTTTAGCTTATTTTTACTCATTTCCACAAGGACTGAAGGAGAAAAAGCACCACAAAATTTGTAAAGCAATTTCTCCCGAGTAAAACAATACCCCACATGTGGTAATAACCGGTTGTTTGGAGACACGGCGAGGCTGAGAAGGGAAAGAGCGCTATTTGGCTTTTGGAGCTCAAGTTTAGCAGGAATGGTTTGTGGAGGCCATGTCACATTTGCAAAGCCCCTGAGGGGACAAAACAGTGGAAACCCCCCACAAGTGACCCCATTTCGGAAACTACGCCCATTGAGGAAATTATCTAGGGGTATAGTGAGCGTTTTGACCCAACAGGTTTTTTGCATAAATTATTGGAAATAGGCCCTGAAAATGACAATCTAAATTTTTTCAAAGAAAATGTAGGTTTAGCTAATTTTTTCTCATTTCCACAAGGACTGAAGGAGAAAAAGCACCGTAAAATTTGTAAACCAATCTCTCCCGAGTAAAACAATGCCCCACATGTGGTAATAAACGGTTGTTTGGAGACACGGCAGGGCTGAGAAGGGAAAGAGCGCTATTTGGCTTTTGGAGCTCAAGTTTAGCAGGAATGGTTTGTGGAGGCCATGTCACATTTACAAAGCCCCTGAGGGGACAAAACAGTGGAAACCCCCCACAAGTGACCCCATTTCGGAAACTACGCCCATTGAGGAAATTATCTAGGAGTATAGTGAGCGTTTTGACCCAACAGGTTTTTTGCATAAATTATTGGAAATAGGCCCTGAAAATGACAATCTAAATTTTTTCAAAGAAAATGTAGGTTTAGCTAATTTTTTCTCATTTCCACAAGGACTGAAGGAGAAAAAGCACCGTAAAATTTGTAAACCAATCTCTCCCGAGTAAAACAATGCCCCACATGTGGTAATAAACGGTTGTTTGGAGACACGGCAGGGCTGAGAAGGGAAAGAGCGCTATTTGGCTTTTGGAGCTCAAGTTTTGCAGGAATGGTTTGCGGAGGCCAGGTCACATTTACGAAGTCCCTGAGGAGACAAAACAGTGGAAACCCCCCACAAGTGACCCCATTTTGGAGACTACACCCATTGAGGAAATTATCTAGGGGTATAGTGAGCTCTTTGACCCCACAGGTTTTTTGCAGAAATTATTGGAAGTAGGCCCTGAAAATAAAAATCAACATTTTTTCAAAGAAAATGTAGGTTTAGCTTATTTTTACTCATTTCCACAAGGACTGAAGGAGAAAAAGCACCACAAAATTTGTAAAGCAATTTCTCCCGAGTAAAACAATGCCCCACATGTGGTAATAAACGGCTGTTTGGAGACACGGCTTGGCTTAGAAGGGAAAGAACGCTATTTGGCTTTTGGAGATCACATTGAGCAGGAATGGTTTGCGGCGGCCATGTCACATTTGCAAAGCCCCTGAGGGGAAAAAACAATGAAAACGACCAAAAAGTGACACCATTTAGGAAACTACACCTCTTGAGGAATTCATCTAGGGGCGTAGTGAGCATTTTGACCCCACAGATGTTTCATAGAATTTATTAGAATTGGGCAGTGAAAATAAAAACAATCCTTTTTCTTCAATAAGACGTAGCTTTAGCGCAAATTTTTTCATTTTCGCAACAAATAAAGGAAAAAAAGAACCCAACATTTGTAAAGCAATTTCTACCGAGTACGGCAATACCCCATATGTGGTCATAAACTGCTGTTTGGGCACACGGCAGGGCTCAGAAGGGAAGGACCGCCATTCGGAGTGCAGATGTTTCTGGATTGGTTTCTGGGCGCCTGTGGGCCCAAAACAGTGGAAACCCCCCAGAAGTGACCCCATTTTGGAAACTACACCCCTCAATGCTTTTACCTACCGGTGTAGTGAGCATGTTAACCCTGCAGGTGTTTTGTAGAAATTAGTGTGAACTCGATGTTGCAGAGTGAAAATGGGATTTTTTCCACAGATATGTGGACAATATGTGGTGCCCAGCTTGTGCCACCAAAACGAGACAGCTCTCTAATTATTATGCTGGGTTTCCTGGTTTTAGAAACACCCTACATGTGGCCCTAATCTCTTGCCTGGACAGTCGACCAGGCTCAGGAGTGAAAGGGTACCATGTAAAATTGAGGCCTAATTTGGCGATTTACAAAGTATTGGTTCACAACTGCAGAGGCTCAGATGTGAAATAATAAAAATAAACCCCTGGGAAGTGACCCCACTATGGAAACTGCACCCCTCAAGGCATTTATTAAGGGGTGTAGTGAGCATTTTCACCCCACAGATCTTTTCCATAAATGAATGCGCTGTGGATGGTGCAAATTAAAAATTTATATTTTTCCCTAGATATGCCATTCAGTGGCAAATATGTCGTGCCAAGCTTATGCCACTGGAGACACACACCCCAAAAATTGCTAAAAGGGTTCTCCCGAGTATGACGATGCCATATATGTGGAAGGAAACTGCTGTTTGGGCACGCTGTAGGGTTCAGATGGGAGGAAATGCCATTTGGCTTTTGGAGCGTGGATTTTGCTTGGTAGTAGTTTTGTTTGGAGTCTTACTGGTGTTTCCGTTTATAATGTAGGGCATATGTAAGCCGGGCGGAGTATATAAGGGGCATAGTCAGGTGGTATAATAACGGGGTAAAAAAAAACAATAAAATAATCCATAGATGTGTGTTACGCTGTGAAGCAATCCTTTCCGCACAGGCCGGTGTCGCACTGATAAATGGTGTCATTTCTTATCCCCCTTTTGGTCCACACTCCGCGCCTTTGTAGTTTGGGGAATTTTGCTGGGAAGTCTTGTCCTGGTATAATACGGGCACCGTCGCTTCCAGCGGATATGTTTGGGCCCTCCCCTTCCTGGTTCCCTAATTTTAGGTCCTTGAAAAATCGCCTCTTCAAACAGAAGAAATGTTCCCCTCGGGCACAACTGCATATTTTTTTATTTCCTGACTTATTGGAGCCATAACTAATTTTATTTTTCATAGACGTAGCGGTATGAGGGCTGGTTTGTTGCGGGACGAGCTGTAGTTATTATTGGTACCATTTTGGGGTACATGCGACTTTTTGATCACCTTTTATCCTATTTTTTGGGATGCCAGGTAAACAAAAAAACGCAATTCTGGCACAGCTTTTTTCGTTTTTTTTTTTATACAGCGTTCACCATGCGTTATAAACTACATGTTAACTTTATTCTGCGGGTCAGTACGATTCCGGCGATACCTGATTTATAGAACTTTTTCATGTTTTACAACTTTTTGCACAATAAAATTACTTTTGTAAAAAGAATGTATTTTTTCTGTCGCCAAGTTGTGAGAACCATAACTTTTTAATTTTTTTGTTGACGGAGGTGTATGAGGGCTTGTTTTTTGCGGGACGAGCTATAGTTTTTATAGGTACCATTTTTGGATACGTGCGACTTTTTGATCACTTTTTATTCTAATATTTGTAGGGCAAAGTGACCAAAAAACAGAAACTCTGGTAACGTTTTTTACGGTTTTTTTTTACGCTGTTCACCGCGTGCAATAAATAATATAATATTTTGATACCTCCGGTCGTTACGGTCGTGGCGATACCAAACACATATGGTGTATTATTATTTTTCAATAATAAAGGACTTGATAAGAGTAAAAGGGGGATTGTGTTTTATTTGATTACTTGAAACTTTTACTGTTTTCAAACTTTTATTTTGTGCACTTTTTTTTACACTTTTTTATACTTTTTTTACACTTTTTCTCAAGTCCCACTAGGAGACTTGAAGTTCCAACGGTCAGATTTTTTTTTTTCTAATACATTGCACTACCTATGTAGTGCAATGTATTAGATCTGTCAGTCATTCACTGACAGCAAGCCGATTAGGCTTCGCCTCCCGGCGGGCCCTAAATCGGCTTCCGTAATGGTAGAGCAGGAGACCATTGTGTCTCCTGTGGCCATAACAGCAGTCGCCAGTCCCGATTGCCTGTCAGGGCTGGCGATCTGCTAGTAACCGCTACGATGCAGCAATCGCTTTCGATTGCTGCATCGAAGGGGTTAATGGCAGGGATCGGAGCTAGCTCCGGTTCCTGCCGTTACAGGTGGATGTCAGCTGTACAGTACAGCTGAATTCCACCGCTGATGACGCCGGATCAGCTCCTGACCCGGCGCCATCTTGCCGACAGCTACGGAAGACGATCAGGCTCCGCCGCCGGGCGGATCTTGACCGGCTTCGGTGCTAGGCAGACCGGGAGGCCAGTATTAGGCCTCCGGTTGCCATTGCAGCCACCGGAACCCCGGCAATTTGATTACTGGGGTTCCGATGAGCTGCAAACACCTTAAGTGCAGCGATCGCGTTTGAGCGCTGCACTTAAGGGGTTAATGGCGGGGATCGAAGCTAATTTCGGTCCCCGCCGTTACAGCCGGATGTCAGCTGTAAGATACAGCTGAGATCCGGTGATGATGGGACCGGCTCAGCTTCTGAGCCGGTCCCAAACATTTGGCGTACATGTACGGCAAGATGCGGGAAGTCAGTACTTTCCATGACGTACATGTACGGCAAATGTCGGGAAGGGGTTAAAGAGCCGTCATTTTACGCGCTGTATTTTGACAGCAACGCGTAAAATTAAGGCTCGTGACAACAGAATACCGTAAAAAATTTCAGACGCTTTTGCAAGTACTCGCGTTTTTCGCTGCGTCAATTACGGACGTAATTGGAGCTGTTTTTCAATGGAGTCAATGAAAAACAGCTCCAAAAACGGCCCCAGAAGTGACATGCACTTCTTTGACGCGGGCGTCTTTTTACGCGCCGTCTTTTGACAGCAACGCGTAAAATTACACCTCGTCTGATCAGAACATTGTAAAACCCATTGCAAGCAATAGACAGATGTTTGCAGGCGTAATGGAGCCGTCTTTTCTTTTTTTTTAATTCTTTTATTTTCCGTTTTTCAATACACAAATATAATGGTGCAGACATAAACAGCACTGACATCGGCCCACAGGCCAGCATATGGAATTACAAGGAGTGCAAAGTACACAAAGAATAACAACGTACAATTGTAATCAATATTGATAGAGAAACTCTTGTATGCACCCTGAATCCGCAGCCAGGCATAATAACCCGTAAGAGAACAGGAAAGAACTAAGGAGAAACAAAAGAGAAGAGGGGACAGAAAGGAAAAGGGAAGGAGAGAGAACTGACATGACGTAATGGGCCTAGGGATTATGCTCAAGAGTCTATGATGGTCCTGTACTCCACAGAAGATTGAAACCGAATCCAAACACGCCATGTTTTAAAAAAGTTGGCGTTGGATCTTCTCATTGATGCCGTGAGGCCCTCCATTCTCATAATCCCCAGGATTTTGCTGAACCACATGCCCACCGATGGAGGGCAAGTTTGTCTCCACAGCGCGGGGACGCACGGTCTAGCTGCATTCACCATGTGGCGAACCACTGAGCGTCGATATGTGGATAATGGCACATCACACAAATGGAGCAGGAAAAAGCCCAGAGATCTCGGAAGGAGGAATTCCGTGCATTTCGGGGAAATTCGCAACACCTCAGACCAGAAATCAGTTAAGAGCGGGCAATCCCAAAAAATGTGCAGAATTGTACCCACATGGTCACCACATCTCCAACACAACGGCAAGACCGCAGGTATCATCGCATGCAATCTGGAAGGCACTTTATACCATCTCGACAGGACCTTAAACCCCGCCTCCTGAAACCTGCTAGCCATAGAGGATTTATGCGTCATAGTGAACAAGCGATCCTTATGCTCCGTAGTGAATGTGAGACCCAAGTCCCTCTCCCAGCTTAACAAGTAGGCAGGAGTGGACAAATTGGATGGAGAGATCAGGAGAGCATAAAGTCTGGACAACGAGTGACACACCGTGCCCGTGCCCGTGCAAAGGAGTTCGAAAGGGGAACTATCTCGTGAGTATGCCAATGAGTTAGTTAGGGACGCGAGGAAGGGTCTCAACTGGGTGACCTGCCATGTAGTAAATGGGACAGGATCATACAAGGATTCCAACTGTGCGCTAGTCATCCACGTCTCATCCTGCATAAAGTGTGCGGGCACGTCCCTTACCTGCCTTCAACCAGAGCTGAAAGGGCCCCCCTTCCCTCCCCAGTGGGAATGCAGGATTGCCCAAGATAGGAAACAAAGGAGAGGGAGACGGAGAAATATCTTTCCGGGGAAAGAGCCGTGACGCAACCGCCAGGGTGGGCCTGATAGTCGGGTGCGTCCGCACCGACAGGAGAACGTGGTTGCCCGACCAAGGTAAGGCCTGCAAAGGAACTTCAAGAAAGGCCTGCTCCATGGACACTGTAATGTCCGTGGCTGCGGGCTGTCAGCTCCAGCCTCCCGCTGACAGCCGCAGCCACGAGTCGGCAAGCGCTGGCCCCAGCCTCCTCCTCAGGAGACGCCAGCGCTTGCATCCACTCACCTCCGCCGGAGCCCACAGGGTGCGCGCACCGGACATCTTGAACGACCTTTGACCCGTGAGTACCCTGGGCTATAAGAGGGGTCCAGCCCCCTAGTTCGATGCCTGAGCGTTGTTAGTTTTCCCAGTCTGTCTTGCAAATGGTCCCTTAGTGTTTCCCGTTCCTGTTGTTACCCGTACCTTGTTCCCCGTTCCTGTTTCCTGTGCTTTGCCCTAGTATCAAGTCATGCCACGTCCTGTGTCATCTGCCACGTCCAGAGGAATCTGCCATGTCCTGTGTCATCTGCCACGTCCAGAGGAATCTGCCACGTCCTGTGTCATCTGCCACGTCTGGAGGAATCCGCCACGTCCTGTGTCATCTGCCACGACTGGAGGAATCCGCCACGTCCTGTGTCATCTGCCACATCTGGAGGAATCCGCCACGTCCTGTGTCATCTGCCACGTCCAGAGGAATCCGCCACGTCCTGTGTTATCTGCCACGTCCGGAGGAATCCACCACGTCTGGCGCAACTTGCGGCTCCTGTGTCATCCGCCACGTTTGGCACCATCTGCTGCACCCATCTCATCTATGCCAGAGCTGCGGCCACCATCTGGACTATTCAGGTACCCTTGTGCGGGACATTGTATTTCTGGGGTGTCCTGTTGTTTGGCCAGCTGCCTCCCCGCTGCGGCGGTACGGCCTAGTGGGTCCACTAACCCGCTTCGTGACAGACACCCACGCTTTAATCTCAGTGTGCCTAAACCAGTCCAAAATTTGTGTCAAGTGGGAGGCCTGATGGTAGGAAACAAAGTCCGGGAGAACAAAGCCACCCTTACACTTAGCACGAAAAAGCATAGATCGAGCAATATGCGCAGGCAGGGCCCCCATCAGGGCAGTACTACTATTAATCCTGTCAGGGGCCCAGCCGTTTGGATGAAGAAAAGGGGCCCACCAGGCTGTCATCACCCCCCACTCGGACTGTCGCCCCCCCTTTGCAACGCTCACGGGCTCCCCCTCGCAACGCTCACGGCCCCCCTCTCGCAACGCTCACGGCCCCCCTCTCGCAACGCTCACGGCCCCCCTCGCAACGCTCGCGCCCCGCCTCTAGCAACGCTCGCGGAACCCCCCTATAACGCTCGCGGCACCCCCTGCATACCTGTTGTAGCTTCACGTACTGGACGGGGAAGATGCAGCATGTGCAGAAGCTCCGTGTGGAGATCACGCCCCCCAGCCAGCTCCTCTACATTGCCGACCGGACCTGCAGGCTGGTGAGTGTTTTCCCCTATCCATCCTGCTTCCCATCCCCCTGATCCCATTTGTAGAATATATAAAGTATGTTAAAATGTTTTATTGGTATTTTTTCGTTTTCCTAGCGTTTTTTTTGCCGCGATTTTAGCAATCGCTGGAAAAATGGCGCAGTTTTGCCGCGATTATATAAAAATTGCGGCAAGACCGCGTGATTTGTGCCGCAATTACGAAAATTGCATAAAAAAAGGATACAAAACATGAAAAGTGCTGTTAGGCTATATTCTCACAGTGCGGTCAAATCACGTTTTTTCCGCGATTTTGCAAAAATTATGGCAAAAAAATGGGATTTGACCGCACTGTGTAACTAGACTAAGGCGTTATTCAGACGGCCGCGTTCGGTCCGTGACATACGGAGCGTGTATCGGCCGTATTTCCCAGGCCGACCACAATTCATGGAGCCGGACTCCTAGCATCATAGTTATCAGTGTTGCTGGGAGTCCTCGCCTCTCTGCGGGAATACTGTCCCATACGGTAATGATGCTTTCAGTACGGGACCGGGGACAATATTCCCACGGGAGGGGAGGGACTGTGATCATCGATAACTGTGATGCTAGAAACCCGGCTCCCTGCACTGTGGTCGGTGCAGGAAATATGGCCGGTACACGCTCCGTATATCACAGACCGAACATGGACGTCTGAATAAGCCACTTACTTGTCTCCTGTTTTTGGTGCGGATTGCGCACTGAAAATTCACTACAAATTACAATATAAGGCCTTATTCACATGATCGTGTATCACGTCCATGATACGCGCGTGAACATCACGCACGTCGCATGGACCTATTTTAGGCTATGGGGACGTTCAGACGGTCAGTGATTTTCACGCAGCGTGTGTCCGATGTGTAAAACTCACGACATGTCCTATACTTGCCCGTGTTTCGCGCAGCACGCACCCATTGAAGTCAATCGGTGAGTGCAAATCGCGCACGGCTCACGGAAACACTTCCGGGTGACGCGCGTGATTCGCGCTACAGTTGTTAAAGAAGTGAAGGGAAACATTAAAGCCCCTCCTTCTTTACTGTTTCGTAACATAAAAACAGTGTGTCATAATGATCGCGGCTGCACGAAAATCAGGCAGCCACGCACCATATACAGATGCCACACTGAATTTTTGCGCACGCAAAACGCAGCATTTTTTGCGCGGGCATGTGATGTCCCCAAAACATTACTAGAAAGATAATCTGCTGTAACTGTATTTCATGAGCTTTTTCCACTATTAGGCACTGCCACTTTATAAAGTAAATGTGAATTTGCAATGCTCTGCTTTACAGCCTATGCAGGAGTGTCTTATGGGGAAGTTTCCAGAAGGTGGGAGGAGCTTAGGAGATAGAGGCGGGTCCAGCGGCAGTTGGAGAGGGGAGTTGGAGGGAGTGATCAGTTGAGTTAGCAGTAAAGTGGAGTTGCTCCTGGGTCCGTCCATCCGGGATCCAGAGACAGGCGGCCTACAACATCAGGCCATAGAGAAGCTCGCAGAAAGAAAGAGGACAGTCTGGAGAGAAGGAGTTCTTAACAAGGGAAACAGAGGACTACTTAAAGACATTGCCTCTGTAACAGAAGTGACCACCGAGCGTATTGTGCCCAGTACAACTACTGTGATCGTTTATTGAACCCTGACTCCTGGAACATCCTTATTTCGGGGTACACCACATAACACCCCAGGGGACAGAGAACAGTGTATCCCACGAGCACCACTTATTTCACTGGTTCTGCGGCCCGAGGAGCGGGAGAGAGAAAGTGCGCCACCGTGACCAAAGGGCGCGAAAACCAACTTCAGCTCAGAGAGCCCCGCGCACCGCGACTCGGCACCCGCGTCACCACAAATTGGCGTCACGAACAGGATAATCACCTCTGTGTCTTTTCTGAGAGACTTTAGTGAAAATTCAGCAAATAAGAGGTTAATCAGCCATTTTTCAAGATGCTTTGCTTTATTCCAGCACATTAGAGGTTAATCAGCCATTTTGGAAAGACTGTGAAAGATGGAACCGTATACTATTCATACTCTGCCGTGTGATCTGTGAGACATTTGCTTGGAAATTGCTGCCTTAACCCCTTCCCGCTTTTCTGTCAGAGCCGGAAGCCAGTGAGAGGAAAGTGAGAGGAAAGTGAGAGGAAAGTGAGAGGAAAGTGAGAGGAAAGTGACAGGAAAGTGAGAGGAAAGTGAGAGGAAAGTGGAGAGTTGTTAAAAAAACAACCAAAAACCCAGCGATCTGCCCCTGTTGTGCCCACTGACCAGGGATCACCACCTTTGGTGCCCACTGGTTGTAATATATATTATGATATAATTTCAGTCACCCACAGTGTCCTTCTGCCGTGTGATCTGTGCCCAGCTATCACCTGTCACAGTACCTGGTCGCCATCACCCTGCTGTGTCCATAGATTGCCCACTGCCCGAGTTCCCTGTTAGGTAGCAATGCCACGTCTCATTTAGTTTCCCCTGGTAGGTAGGGCACGCTTACCCTTTGGATACAGAAGGGTTGCTGGTCTGTTCTCATTCCGCAGTTGAGAGCAGCGCTGTTTATTTTTTGTTAAAAAAAGTTTTACAAAAAAGAGTTACAAAAAAAGAGTTACAAATAGAGTTACAAATAGAGTTACAAATAGAGTTACAAATAGAGTTACAAATAGAGTTACAAATAGAGTTACAAATAGAGTTAGTAGCTGAACAAAATGATGGCCAAATGAGTCTTCACAGCCGAGGAAGAAAAAACAAATGATGTGTTCCGATACGGACAGCGCAAGTGAAGGTGAAGGACAGTTCGTGCTTTCATCTTCATCTTTATCCAGTGACTCTGACTCTGCACCCCCCCCCCCCCCCCGTCGGCGCAGAAGAGCCGTAGGTCCTGCTCTGCCTGAGCTGACATGGGAAGCTGCGGACAATTATACCCCCCAGGTGCCTGAATTTACAGACCCCTCCGGCATTCAAATTGGCAATACGGATTTCAGCCCCTTTGATTATTATTACGTTTTTTTCAGACGCCCTTTTAGATTTAATGGTCCAGCAGACCAACATTTATGCGGAGCAATTTATCGCCCAGAATCCCGACTCATTTTATGGGAGAGGCCAAAATTGGACCCCCAAAAACGCAGTGGAATTGCGGAAGTTTTGTGGCTTATTTTTAAGTTTTGGTCTCATATAAAAGCCCAGTATTAGGGACTATTGGTCCCCTGATATTTTATATAATACCCCCCCCCCTTTACCACACAGTTATGACAAGGATGCGATTCGAAGCCATCGTAAAGTTCCTGAGTTACAATGATCAAAGTCAGTGCCCACCCCCATAGGACCCACACTTTGATAGGCTGTATAAAATAAGACCATTGATTGCCCACTACTCCCAAAGTTTTTCCCAAGTTTATACCCCCCAACAAAATATTTCTGTAGATGAATCATTAGTGAGCTTCAAGGGCAGACTGCACTTCAGGCAGTATCTACCCAATAAAAGAGCCCGGTACGGCATAAAACTGTACAAACTCTGTGAAAGTGCCACCGGTTACACCTACTCTTTTAGGGTTTATGAGGGGAAAGACTCCCATATAGATCCCCCAGAATGTCCCCCCTTCCTAGGATTTAGTGGAAAGATCGTATGGGATCTTATCCATCCTTTACTTGGCAAAGGATATCATCTTTATCTGGACAACTCTTACAACAGTGTCCGTCATCCAGATCCACATTGGCGTGCGGAACAATCCGCAAAAATCAGAAGGGCCTCCCCAAAACTTTACTGGGTCAGATCCTAAAATTAGGAGAGAGCAGAGCTGTCTGCAGTGACGATCTGCTCCTCCTGAAGTAGAAGGATAAAATGGACGTCCTCATACTGACCGGCATTCACGCCAGCAGAGGCAGCCTTGTCCCTGTACACGGATCCACCACGCAAGTTCCTAAACCATATTGTGTACAGGAGTACAACAAATATATGGGTGGCGTTGACCTGTCTGACCAGGTCCTAAAACCACACAGCGCCATGCGCAAGACCAAGGTATGGTATAAAAAGCTGTCTGTGCATCTTACACAGATGGCAGCATACAACGCCTTTGTCCTCTGCAGATATGCCGGCGGTGGGGATACGTTCCTGCAGTTTCAGGAAAAGGTCATCAAGTCCCTGATATTTGATGACCAGGTAGGAGAGGGCAGTTCATCTGGTTCTTCCATCAGCAGGATAATGCCCGGCCAGCATTTCCCCAAAGAAATCCCCCCCACTGAAAAAAAACTGAAGCCCCGAAAATTTAGAGATGATGCGGAGTAGTTCTGCCAAAGACACGAGGGGAGAAGTGTAGGTCACAATAACATCATCTGCATATAATCCTATTTTGTGTTCTTTTCCACCCACCCGTATACCCGAGATATTCTCGGAATTTCGAATAATTTTCGCAAATGGTTCCATACACAGGGTAAAAATTAATGGGGATAAAGGACATCCCTACCTAGTCCCATTAGTGATGTTGAAAGATCTAGAAAGAATACCTGAAGACAGAACCCTAGCCGATGGCGAGGAATATAGAGAAAGTATGGCTGATTTTATAAAGGATTGAAAACTAAATTTATCCAAAGTACCTTCCAGGTATTGCCAGTTAACTCTATCAAACGCTTTTTCGGCATCTAGGGAAATAAAAAGGGAGGCATTTGTAGAATCTCCGGCTATCTGTATAAGATCTAACATTCTGCGCGTACCGTCGCAGGCTTGACAGCCCTTGACAAACCCTACTTGTTCTAGTGCTATTAGGGATGGCAAGCACTCATTCAATCTATTCGCCAATAGTTTGGCATATAATTTTATATCGCAGTTTAATAAGGATATTGGGCAAAAATTGGCAGGGCTCATAGCAGATTTGAGATTGGAATGTGAAAGACTGAACAAGTTCCAGTTATCCTGGATTGCTAGAGTCAATTTGGTTAAAATTTTATTGCTTCCCAAATACTTATATTTTTGCAGGACTATTCCACTGTTAATACCTACTAGTATCTCCTCTCAGATTCAGAACCTGTTTCTCCAGTTCATTTGGAATAATAAACGAGCGAGGGTAGCCAGGACTTTATTGTATCAGAAGGTTAAGGAAGGGGGTTTGGGAGTCCCAGATGTAACGGCATATAATGTAGCTGCCATCATGGATCAGTTAGGTACGTTATGGAGCTCCACAGCTACGTCCCTTTAGGCCCAGTTGGAAAATTAGATGTTTCCCCGCTCTTCCATACTCAATCTGATGGCCGCGACATATGTAGGGGCAGATAGGTCTAGGGTGTTCTTGGTAACTACATCTGATGCACTGAAAGGTTGGAAATTAAAGGTATGCGCAAATCATTGGGTGTACCTATCTCATGAACGTATACCGTTGCAAGCATTCCAATCTTTAGTCCCACATGTATTTTTGCAGACATGGGAATTGTTAGGTGTAACAGCCCTTTCAGATTTATACGAGGGAAGACACTTGAAATCTTTTGAGCAGTTGGTAAGGGAATATGGCGTAACTAGAACCATGTTTTACCAGCATCTCCAGATAAGACATATGATACAATCAATTGCTATCCCGGCTCCACCTACAAATCTTTCCTCGTATCACAAATTCCTGTTCAAATGGCAAGGACACAATAAGGGCTTAGCTTGTAGTTATGATCTCCTTTTGAAAAAGCAGACCTCGGGGAAGACAGAGCATATACTACGATGGGAACGGGAGATGGGTTCTACGTTTTCTATGGCACAAAGGTTGAAGGCCTCTAGTTGGATTGCTCGTCATTCCAAATGCGTTAATCATATTGAACTCACCCGTAAAATTCACCTGAGATGGTACCTAACACCGTCCAGATGTGCACATATATTTCAAAGCAGTTCCAACTGATGCTGGAGGGGTTGTGGCTCCTTGGGATCCACCTTGCATATGTGGTGGACCTGTCCTAAGGTTGGAGAAATGTGGAAGGAGGTCTTTCGCCTATTATTAGAAATCACAGGAATATCTCTTCCTCACTGCCCGGAATTGGCTATCCTAGACATCGGTTTAGAGGACATACTTCCAGAGCATCGGGTACTAGTGCACCATGTCTTTATTGCTGCTAGAATGGTAATTGCCAAGTCCTGGAAGTCTCCCATTTCCCCTACCCTGTTGGAAGTGATAGGCAGGGTAAATGTAGCATGTCACCATGAATCCATGCTATTACAGTCTCCCTCTGGTTACACAAAGAATGCACGGTATTGGGAGCTATGGGTAAAATCGAAATACTACACATAAATGAAGAGTTATTTGGAACCATGACATAACGTGTATTATCATTTGTATGTATATGGCATAGCAAAGTTGTCTGTTGTTTCTTGTTCATGTATATCCTTTTTGACATATCACATGTATGTATTAATTCTATACAGGTCCATGTTCTAGGACCAAGGATGGTTTATACTGTTGAAAAAATTGTAAACATTTTCAATAAAAATCTATTGATTAAAAAAAACTGAAGCCCCAAAAAAATGCTGTGTGTGTGCCAAGCGAGGCATTCGTAAGGACACCACATACCATTGTGAGACGTGGCCCACAAATCTCGGCCTGTGCAAAATATGCCACACCTCCTTGGATTTTTTATTTATTTATTCTTCATTCACCTTTTCTCTCTCCCATATTGGCCATGACCAATTATTATTTTGTTTACTGACCAGCCCCATTTAAAATTTGTAAAAAAACACCTAAAACAAAACTAAAAATTCTCACTATACCAACGACCCGAGGGAGCGTCTGTCTCATCCAGGTTGTAAATCTGAGTGAGAGGAATAAATCCAGATGAGATTGGTTGTATCAGTAAATCTTTCTTTGCTGAGGCCTTTGATTTATTTTTTGGGCTGGATTTTATGGAATGGTGGGTAGGTTGGGGGTGGGACCTGCCTTTCCCTCTCCCTCCATAGCGGGTTTTCCAGGTTGCCCTCCTTAGTTATTAAAATGAAAGTATTTCTTATTGTACCCTGTTGGGGTGCGGGTATTCTTGCGCTTTTAAACAGTCCTCACTCAGGATTTGGCAAACAATGCTCGTATTTATTTTGTGTAAATACAAAATAAAACCACAACAAAAAGCAGGTACATTGGGGTTGAATTGCAGCTGCCTTCATATCGAGCAGCACCCCAATCCCCAGCTCATATGCTCTGAACTGAACCTGTCCCCCCCTCCTCTGGGTGCACTTAAATACACAATAATCTATTTCCCAGAATTCTGAAGTCTTAACCCCTTCCTGACATCAGCCGCATATATACGGCGCTGCCGGGAAGGTGTTCCCGCAAAGCGCAGTACAGTTACGTCTCAGTGATGGTGCGGGCTCAGAAGCAGAGCCGGCACCATCACCGCGGGGTGACAGCTGTATTATACAGCTGGCACCCTCCTGTAACTGCCAGGACCGGAGCTATTCTCCGATCCGGCTGATTAACGCCTTACATGCTGCGCTCAATATTACGCAGCATCTGATGGGTTTTAACCCGACCGGCAGCCCAGTGACGCAATCGCTGGTTTGCTATGGCAATCGGACGCCAGAAAACGGTGTCCGAGTCTGCCTTGTACGGGAGCTGATGAGGACCCACCTGTGGCGCGTCCTCATAGGCTTGCTGTCAGTGAATAACTGACAGCGCTAATACACTGCGCTACGTATGTAGTGCAGTTAACAAAATTGAGAACCAAGAGTCACAAGGCTATACATATGGTAAAAAAATCAATTTTATTGCATATAAATATAACATACATAGTAAAAAAACAAAGCGAGGTTTCTAAAAAGAGAAAAAAGTTATGTATGAACCACTCCAAACTACTGTTAAATCGCAGGGATGGTATAAAGACAACACCAATCCGCAAGGGCATGGTATACAAAAACACCTTAACATAGGGACATAACTGCGGTAGACAACAGTATTATATGAAAGATCATGAGGTCAGCATGTAAATTGCAATAGTGCGTAATTCATATCATCTGCTGTCCATTATACAACCATAATATCATGTCACCGCATAAGCTAAATCATGTCACCGCAAAAGCTAAATATGTCACTTAGCAGTCTGCAAACAAGTGTGCTCCGAGGGGAAACCTCGTTGCCATGCATCCAGAGGGAATATACCCTAAATGCACCCAAAGGTGAAAAAGACTTCCGATCTGGCTAACAACTTCCGATCTGGCTAATAGTACAGTGTATTAGAGTAGCGATCGGGGCATCAGGTCCTCAAGTCCCTTAGTGTGACAAGTCAAAAAAGTTAAAAAAAGTTACAAAAAATGTGGTAAAACAATAAAAACACACAAGTTTCAAATAAAAATAAAGCTAAACTGACTTTTTTCCCATAGTAAGTCTTTTATTCTGGGAAAAATCGTAAAAATTAAAAAAAACTATACATAATTGGTATCGTTGCGTCCGTAACGACCCAATCTACAAAACTATTATGTAATTTATCCCGCACGGTGAACACGGTAAAAAAAAAACATGAAAAACAACGCCAGAATCTTTGGTTTTAGGTCACATCTCCTTCCAAAAAATGCTATAAAAAATGATCAAAAAGTCACATTTACTCCAAAATAGTACTAATAAGAACGGCAATCCATCCCGCAAAAAATAATTCCTGACACCGCTTTGTGCACGCAAAAATAAAAAAGTTATGGGTCTTAGAATATGGCGACACAGAAAACAAATGATTTTATAAAAAAAGTGATTTTATTGTGCAAAAGCTGCAATACATAAAAAAAAACTATATAACTTTGGTATCGCCGTAATCGTATCGACCCGCAGAATAAAGCTAACATGTAATTTAGGGAGCACTGTGGATGCCGAAAAAAAAACAATAAAAAACTATTCCAGAATTGCTTGTTTTTGGTAATTTCCTTTATCAAAAAATGAAATAAAAAATGATCAAAAAGTCCTACGTGCTCTAAAATGGTACCAATAAAATCTACAGCCCGTTTCGCAAAAAATAAGCCCGCACACCGCTCAATCAGCCGAAAAACAAAAAAGTTATGCCACTAGTAATGCGGTGATGAAAAACATCTCAATGCGCAGGCCGGAGGGGAACATTCCTTCAGTTTCAGGGCCCTAATCTTTTCTGTGAGATTTACAGCAACGGATACGAAATCTCGTTTACCTCGTAATCTCGCGAGATTTCGTATCCGTTGCTGGAATCTCACAGAAAAGATTCAGAAGTGTCAGGATTCTGAGTACACATGACGTCCAGGCTGGATGGTCATGTGTATTCATTATCAGGACACTGTAGTAATGTTAGGGCTTGTGTATGAGGCTGCACATAGTGATATAACTATATCGCTAGTGCAGTGTAAATGAATGGAGAGGAGTGCATGATGCCGATTGGTCAGCGTCATGCACTCCTCTGTACAAGCCCACTTGGTCGAAAGTAAAAGTACGCCCACTTGGGCATTAAGAAAGCTCATTAGCATAAACTAAAATCGCTCCTAACGTTGTGAAAAAAGATCGTTTTTTTAAATAAAAAGCATTACTGTAACCTACATTACAGCGCCGATGTCCTTATGTAGGAGACAGGGCACTTATAATGTGGTGACAGAGTCTCTTTAAGTATACAGATGGCCGGGCAAATAGCATAACAGATCATCAATTAGTAGTAAACCTGAATAAGTTACTAACCCATGTGGCTCCTCAGATGTGACGACTCCCAAGTGTGGAGAAACCCCAACGCGCGTTTCGCGTAGATAGCTTTTTCAAGGGGTGTTCTGAATCGTATTAATTAGACCTCTTAAATGTGATAGGTCGAGAGACCAGCTGACCAAAGAGGCCAATAGGGACCTGAATATGTTCAGCCGGGTGTGTGACTCATATAGATAAAAATAAGTGACAAAAAAAGGAACATATAGTGATAAGATGCTGACAAAATATAAAGGACAGCAATAATATTTAATAAATCATTAAAGTGAGTATATATTAATAAATATCCAAGAAGAATACAGACAAGGAAAAATACTATTTCCACATATGTATTCCGCGTGAATACCCATACATTAATAAAATAATATATATATATATATAAAAGTAACTAATAAAAAACACATACATACAAAGAAAATTATAAGTATTACATCAGGAGAATAAAAGTCTACATAAGAGAATATTAATTATATACTGCGATTTTTACAATGAATCCATTAATACAAATGCAATGACAGATAATAAAATATCAACATCGTGTGGACACGCTCCAAAAGGTCCCATCATGTTCCGAGGTGTAGAGAAAGAAGAGAATCTCTCCACATAAATCCAGCCTCTCACGTCCCACGTATAGTGACCATAGATAAATCAGACATACTCTGATATGGAGGAGTAGAATAAAAAACTAAACAGAACAAAAACATATATTAGTAGATATACAGATTAAAAAGGTTAAAAAACAAATAAAGATAGAGAGTTTAAAGGAATGAGGCAAAACTTAATGTCTCGTTCAGACCAACAGGGGCCATTGTACCAAGGGTAATAATCCACTTACATTCCCTCTGAGCCAACAATTTCTTAACATCCCCATCTCTAATGCCACAAAATACTCTATCAATACCCCATGCCTTGAAAGATTTTGGGTCACAGGCATGGTGTATTTTAAAGTGTCTGGGGATTGTTTTAAGGAGTGTGAGGTCCTCGCCCTCCTTAGCAGCGACTATATCACGCACATGTTCTCTTACCCTAATCCTTAATTGTCTTGAGGTCAAACCAACATATACCTTCTGGCAGCCACAGGTTGCGTAATATATAACATTCGTTGTGCTGCAAGAGATATAGTGTCGGATCTCAAAAACCCTATTCTCTGTCATTGACACAAAGGTTGTTGTGCGGACCATATTCGTACATGATAGGCAATCACCACAAGGGTAACAACCCTGTCTGGGACTGCTTGATGAAAATAAGCTTTGTTGCCTCGGTACATAATGGCTCTTCACTAGCATGTCTTTAAGATTCATGCTCCTTCGAGCTGTCATTTGGGGTTTTTTGGATAGATTTCCCACAATAGCAGGTTCAAGGTGCAAAATTGGCCAATGCTTATCCAAAATAGATCTCTTCGTATACCATTGATTATTATACGTAGTGATGTATCGAATATTATTTTGATCACTTTTCTTTTTATTTATTCCCAATGGATGTAAAATTGAATCCCGACTCGTGAGTTGTGCCCGTCTGTATCCTTTCTTAATACTTCTGTGACTGTACCCCCTGTCCAAGAATCTTTCTCGCAAATCCCTAGATTGTTTCTCAAAGTTCACATTCGATGAACAGATGTGCCTCATTCTCAAAATCTGCCCAGTAGGGACGGCGCCAATTGTCGAATGCCTTAAGGGCGTCGTTTTTAAAACGGGGTCACTTCTTGCGGGTTTCAACTGTACTGGTACCTCAGGGGCTTCTGCATACATGACTTCGCACTAGAAAATCCCCAGTAGGCCAAATGGTGGTCCTTTCCTTCTAAGCCCTCCCATGGGCCCAAACGGCAGTTGATCACCACAAATGGGGTATTGCCGCACTCAGGACAAATTGGGCAACAAAATGGAGTATTTTATTTCTTGTGAAAATAAGAATTTTTGAGCTAAAACGACATATTATTGGAAAAAATATTTATTTTTTAATTCCCAGCCCAATTTGAATAAGTTCTGTGAAGAAACTATGGGGTCTAAATGATCACATTACCTATAAATGAATTCCTTGAGGGGTGTAGTTTCCAAAATGGGGTCACTTCTGGTGGGTTTCCATGGCTTTGATACCTCTGGGGCTCTGCAAATGCGGCACGGCACCCGAAAACAAAACCAGCAAAATCTGCACTCCAAAGAACACACAGCGCTTCTTCCGTTCTGAGGCCTCCCATGGGCCCAAACGGCAGTTTATCACGACAAATGGGGTATTGCTGCACTCAGGAGAAATTGGGCAACAAAATGGGGTATTTTGTTCCCTGTGAAAATAAGACATTTTCATAAAAAATGACATCTTATTGGAAAAAATGACATTTATTTCATTTCACAGCCCAATTCAAATAGGTGCTGTGAAAAAACTGTGCGGTCAAAATTGTAGCAACAACCATATTTTAATTCCTTGAGGGGTGTAATTTCCAAAATGGGGTCACTTATGATAGGTTTCCATTGCTTTGATACCTCTGAGGCTCTGCAAATGCGACATGGCACCCGAAAACCAATCCAGCAAAATCTGGACTCCAACAAACACATTGCGCTCCTTTCCTTCTGAGCCCTCCCATGGGCCCAAACGGCAGTTTATCACGACAAATGGGGTATTGCCGCACTAAGGACAAATTGGGCAACAAAATGGGGTATTTTGTTCCCTGTGAAAAGAAGAAATTTTGATCAGAAATTACATTTTATTTGAAAAAATGAAATTTTTTTCATTTCACAGCCCAATTCAAATACGTGCTGTGAAAAAACTATGCGGTCAAAATGGTAACAACAACCATAAATGAATTCCTTGTGGGGTTTAGTTTCCAAAATGGGGTCACTATTGGGGGATTCCTACTGTTTTGGCACCTCAACAACTCTTCAAACCTGGGATGCTGCCTAAAATATAGTCTAATAAAAAAAGAGGCCTCAAAATGCACTAGGTGCTTCCTTGCTTCTAGGGCTTGTGTTTTATTCCACGAGCGCAGTAGAGCCACATGTGGGACATTTCTAAAAACTGCAGAATCTGGACAATACATATTTAGTAGCATTTCTCTGGTAAAACCTTCTGTGTTACAGAAAAAAAATTGAATAAAATTGAAATTCAGCAAGAAAAATGAAATTTGCAAATTTCACCTCCACTTTGATTTAATTCCTGTGAAATGCCTGAAGGGTTAAAAAACTTTCTAAATGCTGTTTTGAATACTTTGAGGGGTCTAGTTTTTAAAATGGGGTGTTTTATCAGGGTTTCTAATACACAGGCCCCTCAAAGCCACTTCAGAACTCAAGAGGTACCTTAAAAAAAAGGCTTTTTAAATTTTCTTAAAAATATGAGAAATTGCTGTTTATGTTCTAAGCCTTGTAATGTCCAAGAAAAATAAAAGAATGTTCAAAAAACGATGCCAATCTAAAGTAGACATATGGGAAATGTGAACTAGTAACTATTTTGGGTGGTATAACCGTCTGTTTTACAAGCAGATGCATTTAAATTCTGAAAAATGCTATTTTTTAAAAATTTTCTCTCAATTTTGCAATTTTTCACCAATAAACACTGAATATATCGACCAAATTTTACCACGAACATGAAGCCCAATGTGTCACGAGAAAACATTCTCAGAATCGCTTGGATAGGTTTAAGCATTCCGACGTTATTACCACATAAAGTGAAATATGTCAGATTTGAAAAATGGGCTCTGAGCCTTAAGGCCAAACTAGGCTGCGTCCTTAAGAGGTTAAGCAAAAGTTCTGTCCAATATTTGTGTTCCAGAACTAGTATAATCTGGTATAATCCAGTCTTTCCGTTCTATGGAGCTATGATGTCACAGGTGGTGTTGCTGGTGATGTCATAAACATACCTCCCAACTTTTGAATTCGGAAAAGAGGGACATTTTAAGCCACGCCCAATATCCCGCATAAGCCCATCAAATCACAGCCAGATCCTTCTTCAAATAACGCGCGCACATTCTCACTGCGGATCTCTGGACTGTCTGGATATCACAGATATTATGGATCCGGTTATATCGTCTTTGTGTTACTTTTCCTAACTTGGGTATAACATTTGCTCATCACGGCGGCAGCAGCTGCAGGACAAACCTAAAGGCTGAGAACAATGAAAGTCAAGAGGGAGACCCTGTGGTGGATGACTTTTCAATTGACAGGTAGCAGAGTTACATGATGGGGAATTGGTTTTCCTGTTGTATAACTCTGCTACCTGTCAATGGAAAAATCACCTGCCAGAGGGAAAAATGTTTGCCCATGGCGGAGAACCACAAAGAAACACTGGGGAATCAGACATGGTGGGGAAACATTTTTCCCTGTGGTGGATGACTTTTCAGCTGACAGGTAGCAGAGTTACATGAAGGGGAATTATTTTTCATTTACGTCTAGTATATATCGCAGCGAAGGGAAGAAGACGGAAGTCGCTAGAGGTGAGGAGAAGTATTTTTATTCTTCATATTACAAACCTTATTATTTTGTTTTGCAGGTTCCCCTGGACCGTTTGGACTACCTCGTAGATTCGTTGGACTACTGCGATGATCTACGTTTAAAAAAAAATAAAATGGTCAAAGAGGGTTTGTGGGAGAGTTCTTATTTCAATAAAAAAAATATTTTCTCATGTGTCTGTGTTTTTTTTAATCCTTTATTAGCGCCTTGGTAATAGCAGTTGTCTGATTGACTGCGTCCATTACTAAGGTGGGGCTTAGTGTGACCCAGTAAAAACGCTGCAACTAACCCCCCATTATTACCCTGGTGCCCACCACCACTAGGGGTGTCGGGAAGAACCGGGTACGATCCAGTACCTGACCATCTGTAGTGATGGCCGGACTCTGGGGTGGCCGCAGGCTGATATTATTAGGCTGGGAAAGGCCAGAAACTGTGGCCCTTCCCACCCTGGTAATGCTGCCTGCTGCTGCTTTGTTGAATCTGGCTGGTTAGGAAAATGAGGGGGAAAGCAATGTCGTTTTCTTTTTTTTTTAAATCGACGTGGGGTCCCCCCCATTTTCCATAACCAGCCAGATACAACACAGCAGCAGCAGCCTAGCATTACAAGGGTGGGAAAAGCCAAGGTTTTTGGCCCTTTCCAGCCTCATAATACCAGCCTGCTGCTGCCCAGTGCCCGACCATCACTACAGTTGGTCTGGTACTGGATCGCACCCGGCTCTTCCCAGCACCCCTGGTGGCGGTGGGTACAGGGGTAATAATGGGGGGTTAGTTGCAGCCATTTTACTAGCAAACATTAAGCCCCACCTAAGTAATGGACGTTGTCAATCAGACTGCTGCCGTTACTAAGGCGCTATTAAAGTATTAAAGAAAACACAGAGACATAAGAAAATATTTTTTTATTGAAATAAGAACTTCCCCACATAAAAAAAAATACGTAGATCATCAAAGTAGTACAACGAGCGCTGCACCCCCTTCAAAAATGCTGATCGGCAGGGGGTCCCGGAAGTCGGACCCCGACCCATCATCTTTTGATGGCCTATCCTGAGGATAGGTCATGAATTTTTAGGGACTGGATAACCCTTTTAACTCCATATGGAGCATCCATTTAGGCATTTTTATACTTAAAGTGTTTGGTAAACGTTTAACAAACTTCTGACGTGTCATAGTGACATGTCAGAAGTTTGCATTGGTGGGGGTCCGAGCACTGAGACCCCCACCAATCGCTAAAACGAAGACGCTGAAGCACTCGTGTGAGCACTCAGCTGCTTCGTTTCTGTTCTATTTACTGCCTATTTACTGCTTTTTGTCTATAGGGACAGTGATCAGTTCCCTAAGGCTTACACCCCCTTTAATTTAAGCCTGTGCTGCAGGATTCTATTTTTGTAGATAGATTAGATAGATAGATAGATAGATAGATAGATAGATAGATAGATAGATAGATAGATAGATAGATAGATAGATAGATAGATAGATAGATAGATAGATAGATATGAGATAGATAGATAGATAGATAGATAGATAGATAGATAGATAGATAGATAGATAGATAGATAGATAGATAGATAGATAGATAGATAGATAGATAGATAGATAGATAGAGGGAGAGATAGACAGACAGACAGACAGACAGATATGAGATAGATAGATCGATCGATCGATAGATAGATAGACAGGGAGAGATAGACAGACAGACAGATATGAGATAGATAGATAGATAGATAGATAGATAGATAGATAGATCGATCGATCGATCGATCGATCGATCGATCGATCGATCGATAGATAGATAGATAGATAGATAGATAGATAGATAGATAGACAGGGAGAGATAGACAGACAGACAGATATGAGATAGATAGATAGATCGATCGATCGATAGATAGATAGATAGATAGATAGATAGATAGATAGATAGATAGATAGATAGATAGATTGGGGCAGGGCAGGACATTGCTCAGACCGCCGGGACGGCGGGACAGCAGTCAAAAACCGGGACTTGCCCGCCGGATTCGGGACGGTTGGGAGGTCTGTCATAAACACCATCGTGGTCACTTTCTCTGCTGCCTCCATATTGGCTCATTTCACTGAGGTGAAAGCGACTGACGATGTGGTTGAAGCTTTGTATAATTGCGATACTAATCTGCCCTGTGACTGGCTACCACTGTGTTACATTATGACATTTGTACTTTGTATTGTCTTACAATTTACTATCTCACTTTTTATTCTAGACTAATGCCCTAGCAGTGCCCCCTGGAGCAGAGCCGTCCAAGTTATCGGACATATACAGATGGATGACAAAGTCCATATTTGGGGTGAGTAGGGGGATGATATCATTGCCCCGCTTATACTGTATCTTATATTGTACATCAGTTGTATCCTCTTCAGATACACACATTTTACAGCGAACCGCAGGAGACCAAATGTCGCTGCTGAGTCATAATCTAATATAAAGAGTGTGGTGGGAGTACTGGCTCTTATTGAGGAGAGCAAGCAGATGTATGGAGACTTATTTACAGGCAATGCTTCATGGGAGAAAGTATGCAAATTAGCTCATATCAGTCAAACTATAGACTTCTCCAAACGGAAAAGAAAGACCCATGGAGGCGTCTCCGGTTTGGCTGTTATGAGATAAGTTACATACTAATATAAAGAGTAATGGCATAAGTAATGCACAGAGAATAAATCTCCTCCAGCGCATACGTGAGGTCTTATGTTATTTACTGACCCCCAATTATAAGTCATTTATTGTGGTAATGTCTGCTTTTCTCTATAATTTGTTATGTTTTTATTGTAGGTTGCTCCACCGGCTGCTCTGCCCCCCAAGGACGGCTATGTACTATTTTGGGACTGCTGTGAGCATATCGGAGAGACGGTATTTGGGGTGAGTAAGAATTTACTACCAATATTGTCCATCTGTGTTATGTATATGCCCATATATCACCCTATTTACCCAGAGGTCATGTCTCTTTTTATATATATAAAATATTCATTTTTTTTAGTTCCACTAGGGGGACTTAAACGTGTGTTGATTGGCTCATACAATACACTGCACAGGGCTTAAATGGAGTATACCACAGGATATGTGATAATTGTCTGATCACTGGGGGCCCCTACCGATTGCTTGAGTGTTGGTCTCCAACCCCCTGTTTTTTTCCTCACTGCTTGACCACAATGATGAGGACATTGAATAGAGGGGTGGTTGAGAATGCGTTCTTCCGCTCCATTCAAATTCCATGGGAATAATGGAAACAACTGAGTACAGCGCCCATCTGTTTCCGTCAGTCCCATAGACATTGATTAAAGCAGCGGTAAGGAGATACAGTTTGGGAGCCCTATTCTCGCTATTGGTGGCGGTCCCAGCAGGGGCGCGTCCAGTGATCAGCCATTTATCACCTATCCAGTAGATAAGTGATAATTGTCAATTGTAAGACGACCCCTTTAATAGGATACTATCCCCTTCATTTAGCCCTCCCCGGTTGCCCTGATAAACCACCGCCCCCTGCGTCACAGGGGGTGATGGGGGGACAGAGAAGACTATTGACCATGGCATATTTGTGGTTAAATGGCCAGGATCGGAATTATCTCTGATCCCAGACCTTAGGGAAGGGTGTCAAATGTAATATACAGCTGACACAGGCTGTACATGTCGTGGGCTCAGTTCCGGACCCATACTTACATACATGTACAGTGGATGTCGGGAAGGGGTTAAGAAATTATTGTTTAAAAGTGGAGCTATATAAAATATTTTACTCATGTGTAGTACTTGTCGTTGAGGTGTTTACTCAGGATCTACAAAGGCAAATCCTTTGCTTTTTTACCTGGTTTCCTTGTATGAAAACAATCAGTGCATGCTTTACAGGCTGAACATTGGCGCTGAGCAGACATTTAATGTACAGTCACAATCTTGTCTTACAGATTACTATAGAAAAACCTATTCCACAAAAGGAGGAACCGTCGTCTCGGATCGAGAAGGTCATTGAGTGGCTCGAGGAGAACATCTTCGGAGTAAGTCAAACATTTTTAAGTATTTTTAGAGATGTCATACTAGACTGAAATTATTAAATTTACAGTAGTTTCCCTCCCAAAAATCTGAATCTAAAGGAACAAAGTGACTTATGTCCTCGTGTAGTGACTACAAAATAACCAAAATATATAATTAAAGAGGTTGTCCAGGAAAAAAACAAAATTCTAAAAAGTGTCCACGAGCCTTGGTTTGCCTTCCCTAATACCTCCTATTAACCTCCTAACCAGTTTCTGTTTGATCTCCATCGTCACTGCTGCTCTTTCTGTTTGTTTCCTGTCTTGTAACCCACCATATCCATGATCCTCTGCTGCATCTGAGGAGACAGCTTGCACCCCCCCCGCTTCCTCCAAAGCATCTCAGCTATTTGAATACTGCCACGCCCAGTGGCGTAACCACCGCTGTAGCAGCCGTAGCGGCTGCTAAGGAGCCCGCAGCATGAGGGGGCCCATGTCGCCCGCTGACACGGGCCCCGACCATGGCTGGAGGCTCCGCTAGCAGCCGCTATGGCTGCTACAGCGCGACGCCACTGAACACTACGGCAGAGCGGGGAGGTATCTCCCCGCTCTGCCATTAAACATAAGACATGTATCCCCTCTCCACAGGATATACACAGGACAGGGGATACATGTGTGATCGCTGGCATTGATAGGGAAAACGGGGGACTGAAAGTCCCCTGAAGTTCTCCATCACAAACCACGGACTTCCGGGGTCTGTGTCGGCAGCTCCGTAGAAATGAATGGAGCGCCGGTCGCGCTTGTGTGCATGCGTGACCAGCGCTCCTTTCATTTTTATTGAGCTGCCCAGACTCCGGAAGTCAGAGGTTAGTCATGGAGAACTTCAGGGGACTTTTGGTCCCCCGTTCTCCTTATCGCTGCCAGCGATCACACATGTATCCCCTGTCCTGTGGAGAGGGGATACATGTCTTTTGTAGGACACACTGTAGGTCGGATTTTTTTTAGGGGTTGGGGCTGCATGGCGTTACTTACAGGGGGGGCAGCTGTATACCGTTACCTGCAGGGGGGCTGTATAGCGTTACCTACAGGGGGGGCTGTATGGCGTTACCTACAGGGGGAGCTGTATGGCGTTACCTACAGGGGTGCTGTATGGCGTTACCTACAGGGGGGCTGTATGGCGTTACCTACAGGGGGCTGTATAGCGTTACCTACAGGGGGGGTTGTATAGTGTTCCCTACAGGGGGGCTGTATGGCGTTACCTACAGGGGGGCTGTATGGCGTTATCTACAGGGGGGCACTCTGTATGGAGTTATCTATATCTACAGGGGGGACTCTGTATGGCGTTATCTACAGTGGGGACTGTATGGCGTTACCTACGGGGGGGCTGTATGGCGTTCTCTACAGAGGGGGCTGTATGGCGTTATCTACAGGGGGCTGTATGGCGTTATCTACAGGGGGCTGTATGGCATTATCTACAGGGGGCTGTATGGCGTTATCTACAGGGGGCTGTATGACGTTATCTACAGGGGGCTGTATGGCGTTATCTACAGGGGGCTGTATGGCGTTATCTACAGAGGGACTCTATATGGCGTTATCTTCAGGGGGTTCTGTATGGCGTTATCTACAGGGGGTTCTGTATGGCGTTATCTACATGGGGGGTTCTGTATGGCGTTATCTACAGAGGGCTGTATGGCGTTATCTACAGGGGTCTGTATGGCGTTATCTACAGGGGGCTGTATGGCGTTATCTACAGGGGGCTGTATGGCATTACCTACAGGGGGCTGTATGGCGTTATCTACAGGGGGGGCTGTATGGCGTTATCTACAGGGGGATGTATGGCGTTATCTACAGGGGGGCTGTATGGCGTTATCTACAGAGGGCTGTATGGCGTTATCTACAGGGGGCTGTATGGCGTTATCTACAGGGGGCTGTATGGCGTTATCTACAGGGGGGTCTGTATGGCGTTATCTACAGGGGGCTGTATGGCGTTATCTACAGGGGGTCTGTATGGCATTACCTACAGGGGGCTGTATGGCGTTATCTACAGGGGGGGCTGTATGGCGTTATCTACAGGGGGATGTATGGCGTTATCTACAGGGGGGCTGTATGGCGTTATCTACTGGGGGGCTGTGTGACACCAAGGGGAGGGGGGGCCCCAGCCAAAAGTTTGCTATGGGGCCCAGTCTTTCCTAGTTATGCCCCTGGCCACACCCCTCTATGGTCACAGGTCCTTCCCTGCTGTAATTCCAGGCAGCTCCTCCCTGCGCACTGTCCTACACAGTAATAATCATCATGATCCTTTGTGCCTCCATCTATCCTTGATCTAAGTACAGGCACCATCTCCCTCCCCCGCCCCTTTCACAGCCTGGTAAATGTAAGTCCGCCCACTCCACCTATGTCAGACATCTTGCTACACACAATCCAGTCAGCACATTTTCCTCACCTGCTGCTGGATCTGTTCCAAGAGATCCTGTATTAGGCCCTGTTCACACTGAGTTTTTTTGCAGGTTGAAAATTCTTCCTCAAAATTCTGTCTGGAATTCCGAGGCAGATTTTGATCTGCCTGCACGCCATTTGCCGGGTTTTGGCCGCGGCCATTGAGCGCTGTGGTCAAACACGCAGCGAAAAACACTTTCTCTGCCTCCCATTGTTGTCAATGGGGGCTCAGAGACGTAAACCCCCCAAAATAGGGCATGCCAGTTCTTTTCCAGGTAAAAATGCCTCCGCCTCCCATTGAAACCAATAGGAGGCGTTTTTGGCCGTTTTTTGGCGCATTTTCTGACGCGGTTTCCTCAGTATATGCCATCAATATCTGATCTGTCAGGGTCCGACAGCCGGCACCCCCATCGATCGGCTGTTTTGAAGGGGCCACAGTGCTGGTACGAGCGCTGCTTCCCCTCCATTTCCTTTACTGCTCACACTGTGAATCACGGACACACTTGTAGCGGCGGTTCACAGTATTACAGATTTCTCCCATTCAAGTGTATATTGTAATACTGTGAACCGCCGCTACAAGTGTGTCCGTGATTCACAGTGTGAGCAGTAAAGGAAATGGAGGGGAAGCAGCGCTCGTACGAACATCGCGGCCCCTTCAAAGCAGCCGATCTGCAGGGAGACGGGCCACCACCCATCAGATATTGATGGCTTATCCTGAAGATAGGCCATCAATTTTTGTGGACTGGAAAACCCCTTTGACACCCCAAATATGATCACTTTATGGAAAGTAGATCCCAAGGTATTAATTTAACGACATATCAAAGATTTGAAAATCTTCCGTGTAAAATGTCTGCAGCGTGCGGATGAGTTTGGTAAAATCTCATCTACTTGCCTGGTACTCCGTGTGTTACATGGTGACTCTGGCCACAACACATGTTGTCCGACCAAAGATCGCTATGTCCCATAGCCTACACCGCAAGTAATGAAAGTCAATGTGGTCGCGTTGTGACCTGCAAGTAACTGCGACACGACCGTTTGGAATTCTCGCAACTGTCATGTCGTGGCAACTTGCGCGTTGTGACACAACCACATTGACTTGTATTACATGAAATGTAGGCTACGGGACATAGCGATCTTTGGCTGGTCGACCTGTGTCGTGCGTGGCCACAGCCGCCGTGTAGCAGATAGACATATTTATTTATAGAATACATTTTTATTGAAAAAAGAAAGTGTGTTTTTTTTTTTTTTTACATTACATTATTCTTCTCCCTCTCTGGGAGAAGATGCAACTGGTGATCGCTGTGACAGCGATCATCTGGCCAGAGACCACTCTAAAGCTCGGTGATACAGCGGTCTCTAGACAGCTGTATCATGGAGCTCCTTACCGTCGGCACGCATGTGATCGCTGTGAAAGGCTGTCACAGCATGGCTGAGCGCCTTACCGTCGGCGCACAAGGACGGCTGGGAGGAGCAATGTAATCACTGTGACATGCTGTCACAGCGATCACATGACCGGAGACCACGCTGAGTGGTCTCCGGGTGAAAGCTCCGTGATATCAGCTGTCTCTAGACCGCTGTATCACAGAGCTCCTCACAGTCGGCACATAAGCGCTGCTATAAGGAGCAATGTGATCGTTGTGACAGGTTGTCACAACGATCACATGACCGGAGACCACGCTGAGTGGTCTCCGGTTAAAGATCCATGATACAGCTGTCTAGAGACAGCTGTATCACGGAGTTAAATGCCGCCGTGGAGCGGCAAACATGCTAACTCTGCAGGACGTTCTGGAACGGCCCTGCAGAATAAATAGCGGACCGCCCGGACGAGGCTAAACAGATGAGGAAACACGTGGTACAGTTACGTCATTTGTGGCGAAACCGGACTCTCTGATAACCGGAAACAGGAAGTTAGCTATCGGAGCTAATGGACGGGTCTGCAGAGGAAGTGCCAATTTTGGATTAGAAAGTGGTCACGTGACTGAAGATGGGATACGACGCTACATTCATCAGATCCAACGTAAGTATATTGCAAAGTCACTTGCTTTGGATTGTTTTGTTTAACTAAATGTTATTGTTTGCTTCCGGAAAACCCCTTTAAGAAACCAGATACAAATTAAATTTTAAGTCTTGGGCTATTGTCTTCCACCATGTATGTAACATAAGTAAACACACCATGGCCCATTGGATACTTGGGTAAATCCTCTCCCTAGAGAAGCCTATCACCTTATAACTATTGGCCATAACGACCACTGTGACGGTCCCATACAGAGGATTTGCCCATGACATGACAACACCACCAGACATTGACCTTCCCCTGACCTCTATGTTCACTCTGTTTATTGCAGGTTACTCCGCTACCACCCGATCCACCCAAGGCGTCACCTTGCATGACCTTCCTAGGCCTCCTGAAGACACAGATCTCTTGGGTGAGTCTGATATTCACAGAATAGTAATTCTTCTTATTGGGGAGTGTAATTTGCTTTACATCCATAATCCTAACAAGAATCAGTCTGAGAACTTAGCAGAGGACAATGGTGGTTGTGATGTTTGGTTACGGGATGATTTTCTTTTTTCTGTTTTGTGTTCTTTTCTGTATTGTTCTTGTTGCTGAAGTTGGACTTAGATCCAGATGACATATTACTTGGATTGATAACATTTCTTTATAAGTCAGATACTTAGCAGCAGGTGTGAGATCAATCCTCCTACCGACTTACTGAGAATGAAAATGAAAAAATAACTATATTCCTACAGGTGACTCCAACTCCAGCTCCAGCTCCACCCAAAGAGAAAGAGGTGTCCTGGCTCCAGAGAAGCCTTAACTGGATTTATCAAGTAAGTGTCATTTTTCCTCAGTGTAGTATCATTTTTATTATTATACAGTAGCATTGTTATCAGGGGCGGACACACTGTACCATATATACTGCTGTATAGGAGATCTACAGGACATACTGGACCATATATACTGCTGTATAGGAGATCTACAGGACATACTGGACCATATATACTGCTGTATAGGAGATCTACAGGACATACTGTACCATATATACTGCTGTATAGGAGATCTACAGGACACACTGTACCATATATACTGCTGTATAGGAGATCTACAGGACATACTGTACCATATATACAGCTGCATAGGGGCTCTATAGGACACACTGTACCATATATACTGCTGTATAGGAGATCTACAGGACATACTGTACCTTATATACTGCTGTATAGGAGATCTACAGGACATACTGGACCCTATATACTGCTGCATAGGAGATCTACAGGACATACTGTACCATATATACTGCTGTATAGGAGATCTACAGGACATACTGTGCCATATATACAGCTGCAGAGGAGATATACAGGATATACTGTACCATATATACTGCTGAATAGGAGATCTATATGGCATACTGTACCTTATATACTGCTGCATAGGAGATCTACAGGACATACTGTACCATATATACAGCTGCATAGGGACCCTATAGGGAATATTGTACCATATATACTGCTGTATAGGAGATCTACAGGACATACTGTATCATATATACTGCTGTATAGGAGATCTAAAGGACATACTGGACCATATATACTGCTGTATAGGAGATCTACAGGACATACTGGACCATATATACTGCTGTATAGGAGATCTACAGGACATACTGTACCATATATACTGCTGTATAGGAGATCTACAGGACACACTGTACCTTATATACTGCTGTATAGGAGATCTACAGGACATACTGTACCTTATATACTGCTGTATAGGAGATCTACAGGACATACTGGACCATATATACTGCTGCATAGGGGCTCTATAGGACACACTGTACCATATATACTGCTGCATAGGAGATCTACAGAACATACTGTACCATATATACAGCTGCAGAGGAGATATACAGGATATACTGTACCATATATACTGCTGAATAGGAGATCTATATGGCATACTGTACCATATATACAGCTGCATAGGGACCCTATAGGGAATATTGTACCATATATACTGCTGCATATGCGCTCTATAGGGAATACTGTACTATATAAGCTTCTGCATAGGGGCTCTATAGGGAATACTGTACCATACAGTGAAGGAAATAAGTATTTGATCCCTTGCTGATTTTGTAAGTTTGCCCCCTGTCAAAGTCATGAACAGTCTAGAATTTTTAGGCTAGGTTAATTTTACCAGTGAGAGATAGATTATATATAAAAACAAACAAACAGAAAATCACTTTGTCAAAATTATATATATTTATTTGCATTGTGCACAGAGAAATAAGTATTTGATCCCCTACCAACCATTAAGAGCTCAGCCTCCTCCAGACCAGTTACACGCTCCAAATCAACTTGGTGCCTGCATTATAGACAGCTCTTACATGTCACCTGTATAAAAGACTCCTGTCCACAGACTCAATGAATCAGTCTGACTCTAACCTCTACAACATGGGCAAGACCAAAAAGCTTTCTAAGGATGTCAGGGACAAGATCATAGACCTGCACAAGGCTGGAATTGGCTACAAAACCATAAGTAAGACGCTGGGTGAGAAGGAGACAACTGTTGGTGCAATAGTAAGAAAATGGAAGACATACAAAATGACTGTCAATCGACATCGATCTGGGGCTCCATGCAAAATCTCACCTCGTGGGGTATCATTGATCCTGAGGAAGGTGAGAGCTCAGCCGAAAACTACACGGGGGGAACTTGTTAATGATCTCAAGGCAGCTGGGACCACAGTCACCAAGAAAACCATTGGTAACACATTACGCTGTAATGGATTAAAATCTTGCAGTGCCCGCAAGGTCCCCCTGCTCAAGAAGGCACATGTACAGGCCCGTCTGAAGTTTGCAAATGAACATCTGGATGATTCTAAGAGTGATTGGGAGAAGGTGCTGAGGTCAGATGAGACTAAAATTGAGCTCTTTGGCATTAACTCAACTCGTCATGTTTGGAGGAAGATAAATGCTGCCTATGACCCAAAGAAGACCGTCCCCACTGTCAAGCATGGAGGTGGAAACATTATATTTTGGGGGTGTTTCTCTGCTAAGGGCACAGGACTACTTCACCGCATCAATGGGAGAATGGATGGAGCCATGTACCGTCAAATCCTGAGTGACAACCTCCTTCCCTCCACCAGGACATTAAAAATGGCTCGTGGCTGGGTCTTCCAGCACGACAATGACCCGAAACATACAGCCAAAGCGACAAAGGAGTGGCTCAAAAAGAAGCACATTAAGGTCATGGAGTGGCCTAGCCAGTCTCCAGACCTTAATCCCATCGAAACCTTATGGAGGGAGCCAGGGGCGTAACTAGGAAAGACTGGGCCTCATAGCAAACTTTTGACAGGGCCCCCCCCCTCCCCTGGGTGTCACACAACCCCCCCCTTGTAGATAGTGCCTTTTTTACAGCCCCCCCTGTAGAGAACGCCATACAGTCCCCCCTGTAGATAACGCCATTCAGCGCCCCCCTGAAGATAACGCCATACAGCCCCCCCTGTAGACTGTATGGCGTTATCTAAAGAGGGGGACTGTAAGGCGTTATCTACAGAGGAAGACTGTGTGGCGTTATCTACAGGGGGGACTGTGTGGCGTTATCTACAGGGGGGACTGTGTGGCGTTATCTACAGGGGGGACTGTGTGGCGTTATCTACAGGGGGGCTGTGTGGCGTTATCTACATGGGGGACTGTATGGCGTTATCAACAGTGGGACTGTATGGCATTATCTACAGGGGGACTGTATGGCGTTATCTACAGAGGGGGCTGTATGGCGCTAACGCCATACAGCCCCCACTGTAGAGAACGCCATACAGCCCCCCTGTAGGGAACGCCATACAGCCCCCCCTGTAGGGAACGCCATACAGCCACCCCTGTAGAGAACGCCATACAGCCCCCCCTGTAGGGAACGCCATACAGCCCCCCCTGTAGGGAACGCCATACAGCCCCCCCTGTAGGGAACGCCATACAGCCTCCCCTGTAGGGAACGCCATACAGCCCCCCCCCTGTAGGGAACGCCATACAGCCCTCCCCTGCAGGGAACGCCATACAGCACCCCCCCTGGAGGGAACGCCATACAGTCCCCCCTGTAGGGAACGCCATACAGCCCCCCCTGTAGGGAACGCCATACAGCCACCCCCTGTAGGGAACGCCATACAGCGCCCCCTGTAGGGAACACCATACAGCGCCCCCCCCTGTAGGGAACGCCATACAGCCCCCCACAAAAAAAATATGACCTATAGTGTGTCCTACAAATAACATGCATCCCCTATCCACAGGATAGGGGATACATGTGTGATCGCTGGCAGCGATAGGGAGAATGGGGGACTGTGTGGCGTTATCTACAGGGGGGACTGTGTGGCGTTATCAACAGGGGGGACTGTGTGGCGTTATCTACAGGGGGGACTGTATGGCGTTATCTACAGAGGGGGCTGTATGGCGCTAACGCCATACAGCCCCCACTGTAGAGAACGCCATACAGCCCCCCTGTAGGGAACGCCATACAGCCCCCCTGTAGGGAACGCCATACAGCCCCCCCTGTAGGGAACGCCATACAGCCCCCCCTGTAGGGAACGCAATACAGCCCCCCTGTAGGGAACGCCATACAGCCTCCCCTGTAGGGAACGCCATACAGCCCCCCCTGTAGGGAATGCCATACAGCCCCCCCTGCAGTGAACGCAATACAGCGTCCCCCCTGCAGGGAACACCATACAGTCCCCCCCTGTAGGGAACGCCATACAGCCCCCCCTGTAGAGAACGCCATACAGCCCCCCCTGTAGGGAACGCCATACAGCGCCCCCCCCCTATAGGGAACGCCATACAGCCCCCCAAAATAAATGCGACCTATAGTGTGTCCTACAAATAACATGCATCCCCTATCCACAGGATAGGGGATACATGTGTGATCGCTGGCAGCGATAAGGAGAACGGCGGACTGAAAGTCCCCCCAAAGTTCTCCATTACTAACCTCCGACTTCCGGCGTCTGTGTCGGCAGCTCAATAAAAATGAAAGGAGCGCTGGTCACGCATGCGCACAAGCGCGACCGGCGCTCCATTTATTTCTATGGAGCTGCCGACGCAGACCCTGGAAGTCCGAGGTTAGTCATGGAGAACTTCATGGGAATTTCAGTCCCCCGTTCTCCCTATCAATGCCAGCGATCACACATGTATACCCTATCCTGTGGATATCCTGTGGATAGGGGATACATGTCTTTTGTTTAATGGCAGAGCGGGGAGATACCTCCCTGCTCTGCCATAGTGTTCAGTGGCGTTGCGCTGTAGCAGCCATAGCGGCTGCTAGCGGAGCCTGCGGCAATGGTGGGGGCCCGTGCCGGCGGGCAACACGGGCCCCCTCATGCCGCGGGCCCCATAGCAGTCGCTACGGCTGCTACGGCGGTAGTTACGCCACTGGAGGGAGCTGAAGATCCGAGTTGCCAAGCGACAGCCTCGAAATCTTAATGATTTACAGATGATCTGCAAAGAGGAGTGGGCCAAAATTTCATCTAACATGTGTGCAAACCTCATCATCAACTACAGAAAACGTCTGACTGCTGTGCTTGCCAACAAGGGTTTTGCCACCAAATATTAAGTCTTGTTTGCCAAAGGGATCAAATACTTAGGCAGAGGCAAAAGGGTTGAGTCCAGCGCTGAAGAGGGTAAAACGGAAACTAGTTCCAAGTTTACTAGATAATCGATTAAAAAGGTCCAATAAGTTGGAGTCCTGGTGTGCAATATATTCTTAGTTCCCTCATTAGTTGACTACAAGACTACTTGTATCTTACACAAACTAAAACATCATATATACCCAACCCGTTCAATATATAATTGTTTTTCAGCCTGGGACATCCAAGAGTAGCACCCTCTGCATAGACCCACTATATCATTTACTCCTAGTTCACACTAGTCTATGCCGGCCCACAGTAACGCAAACCAAATAAATTGCATGCACAAAAAAATCCTGAGAAACTATAACGCAAGTTTTCAATAAGACGCCGCCCGTTATAACTACATGTCGTCTTCTATATATATCAATATACCACGTTGCTCCATAGTAAAAAACTAATCTAAACTTTCTCTTTTCATATATAGTCTTCGTAAAACCGAAATAATTTAACAATGAATTTTTGTAGATAGCCCGATATATTTACTTACCAGAACAACATCGTACTTGGAGCACCAGCTGTTTCCAGGAGGCCTGTCAGGTTCCCTTGCTTCCTATTGGCTCATCCGGCCAGCCAATTACACACACAAGATCTAGCATGTAAACAAAGAAGTCAATGTTACGTAACTCACAGAAGCGATGTCCTAACACTCCCTGATTGCAACTAAAAACCTGCAGTTAGAAATACACGTTCTCTGTTTCCCCAGGCTTTGCCCCTCATCCTTTCATAAGTATAGTTTATTAATGTTCTATTTTTTAGCAATTTCGCATGTAGAATCTTTAAGACGCTTTGGCTTGCGTTTCAATGATTTATCGTAAGCTGACACGCAATTAAGTCTAATCAGCTGCACAAACCGGAACTCATGCATATAAAAACCGGGGCCCTAGTATCCAAAACTTCAACAGCCATGATTAAGGACGTGCCTAACGTCTGAAACGCGTAGGCTTCAGGACTGGATCGTTATTTACTCCCGTTTGCACACCAGGACTCCAACTTATTGGACCTTTTTAATCGATTATCTAGTAAACTTGGAACTAGTTTCCGTTTTACCCTCTTCAGCGCTGGACTCAACCCTTTTGCCTCTGCCTGTCTATACCCATCGTGTGCCGACACGAGAGCCCGTGCGATGACCGCGACACACACAGCAAGTGTCAGGTGAGCTGGAGGACTTCTTCTCTATATACCTTCTGCCGGATCAAATACTTATTTCTCTGTGCACAATGTAAATAAATATATATCATTTTTCACTATGTGATTTTCTATTTTTTTTTTTATATAATCTATCTCTCACTGGTAAAATTAACCTATCCTAAAAATTCTAGACTGTTCATGTCTTTGACAGTGGGCAAACTTACAAAATCAGCAAGGGATCAAATACTTATTTCCTTCGCTGCATAGGGGCTCTATGGGGCATACTGTACCATATATGCTGCTGCATAGGGGCTCTATGGGGCATACTGTACCATATATGCTGCTGCATAGGGGCTCTATAGGGAATACTGTACTATATATGCTGCTGCATAGGGGCTCTATGGGGCATACTGTATTACATGTACAGCTGTACAGGGCGCTGTAAACAGGGGGCCCACCAGCATCTTAAATAGAAAATAACAGTGTTTCCTACTGACTACTAGATAATAATTGTTCAATTACAATCTATCAGTGAGATATATAGGAGCCGGTGATAGTTCAATCCTCCTACTGACTTACTGAGAGTGATAAAATAACTATAATGAAATGTATAAAATAACTATAATGAAATGTATAAAATAACTATAATGAAATGTAAAAAATAACTATAATGAAATGTATAAAATAACTATAATGAAATGTATAAAATAACTATAATGAAATTGTTAAGGATCTGCCAGGCACAGCTTCTGTATCCACGCCCATAGTTAGTCAGTCTGCACCTGCTTCTATGTCTGTGAGATTGACTCCATCTTCCACCACTCAGGATGGCAGGCTTAGGAGTGGGAGAGCCTATCACAGCCTGGCCAGACGGAGCTAGCTCCCGCCCTCTGTCTATTTATTCCTGCCTTTCCTGTTCCTCCTTGCTTGTGATTCTTCTTGTTTTGTTCCTGGCCCTGCTGCAGCTTCTTGAACTACTTGTCCCTGCTTCGTATTGACCCTGGCTTACTGACTACTCTTCTGCTCTGCATTTGGAACCTCGTACTCTCCTGGTTTGACTCTGCTCGTTTTCTACTCTTGTTGCTCACGGTGTTGCCGTGGGCAACTGCCCCGTTTCCCTTTGTTCTGTGTTTCCTTGTCTGGTTGTCTATCGTGCACTTACTGAGTGTAGGGACCGTCGCCCAGTTGTACCCCGTCGCCTAGAGCGGGTCGTTGCAAGTAGGCAGGGACTGAGTGGCGGGTAGATTAGGGCTCACTTGTCTTTTTCCCTATCCCTGTTATTACAGAAATGTATAAAATAACTATAATGAAATGTATAAAATAACTATATTACTACAGGTGACTCCAACACCAGCTCCACCTGTAGAGGAAGAAGTGTCTTGGCTCCAGAAAAGCCTCATATGGATTCATGAAGTGAGTGCGACTTTTACCCTCTATAGTATCATTATTATTATTACTGTATTGTTATCAGGAGTGAATATACTGAACCATAGGAGCTCTGTAGGGACCATACTATACAGGACCATATATGCTGCATAGGGGCTCTATAGGACATAATGTAACATATATGTAGCTGCACTGGGGCTCTATATGGGATACTGTACCATATAGGCAGCTGCACAATGGGCCAGTAAACAGAGGGCCTGACCAGTGCTTCCCACTGCCTACTTTATGGCATATAAAGGATTGATAATGATTTCCATGGTTCATAATTATTGTTGTATTACAATCCACAACATAAATTGGCGCACCATCCAAGAACTTCAGAGCCTCAACTTGAAGCTCCTGGTACGTAAAGCAAAACCTCTATCAGGGCCCTGACCCTCCCATGTGCCATTCTGGTGTCTATGTATGGGCCAGAGAGCCCTTTAGGGAACCAGGTTCCATGGTCCTTGGTGCCACTGCTACCTCCGCACCCCACTATAGCTGCGCCACCTCACTCTCAACAAACTAGCTGTTACATAAAAGCCTTGCTGTCTCTGTCCGCCCCTGATTGTTATTAGTGGGCACAATCTCCTATGTGCCCACTCACCCCTCCCCCCACCTCTGCTGCCTGGGAAATCTGTTGTCAATCAAGCACACAGTAATATATTTTAATACTTCTAGTTTATTTTTGTAATATAAATATAAGATTCATTCACTTGTATAAGGTCAATAACACTTTAATAACCGTTTCCTTATTTGTTGCAGAATCTGGAGTCCTATAATTTTGGGCCACCCTATGACGGCTTATGGATCAAGCTCTTTCTATGCCTTGGATATTGGACGGCTCTCTTTCTTCTTGCCGCCAGCCTAATAAATCCTCTCAGTTACATAATGGAGTTGATTCAAGAAGTGGATAAATTCCCTGATATTGAGGGAATGGAAGAGATTACGGATATATTGAGATTTTTTTTATAAATCTAATATCCAGGTGATTTTTTTTTTCTTGCAGCCCGGCCCCATCTTCTATGCCTGTCATTTCCAACTCTATGGGCTAGTGGGCGAGAAAATAACACCTGAAACATGATGATGACACAACTACGTCTCCCTCTGTTCCTTGAATACATGAATTGAACTCGGTCGAAATTTGGCAAAGGTACCGATTGACCAAAATTGTAAACTTTTGGGGTTCACAGTGCACGAATCATGTCAAAGTGGCAGCACCCGCATAGTGACGGCCGCCATTTTACAATTTAGAATAAGGATCCAATGACCCTAGGCAGGCTTCCCCATAATAACTTGCAGACAGCCATCCCAAAATGCACTGCGGTTACCACTCCGTCTAGCGCAGCCAATTATATAAAATGCCAAACCAGAAAATGCTACAGGTTTGGAAACAGTCCTAGAAGAGATCAAAGAGTCAAACACGAGTTTTCAGTGCAATCGGGGCACTTGCGGTTCTCGGCAAAATTTATTTAGACGGAATCAAACGGCCCTATTTGATCAAAATGGACCCGAAATGAATTTTGGGAAAATTCTATTCTAAATATATTTCTATCATTTCTGATCAGTGTGATCGTCTGATATCAACCTCAACATCCTTTAATTCTACTATACATAGTTATACTATATTCACACCACGCCTTATATATGTATATATATATATATATATATATATGCCAGGAAATGCTACAGACGTATATGACAAACGTATCCATGGCCTATCGCGGGTTCAATGTATGCCTTTCGTCATATATTCGGAGACTACGTATATGTTGTCATTCTTTTTAGTACTGTAGTGAAGTACGTCGTTGATCATGCTTTTTGATACAAAGGGATACTGCAAACATTTTATTTTTCTACAATTGGGGTCAATAAGTGATATATGCAACTGCATGCTATTGTCAGGGTTCCTTTTCCCTGTTATTCTACACCGAATAACACCCTCTGTAAATTGGAAACTGAGGGCATGCATGGAAGAAATATACCAGACAGAGTTGTTGGTAAAGATCTTCCCTCAGTGAAGTAGGAAGTACAACTGAACTTTATTAAACAATTACAAGTTTCCTCCCTAGAGATGTGGGACGTGCTTAAAGAGGCTCTGTCACCAGATTTTGCAACCCCTATCTGCTATTGCAGCAGATAGGCGCTGCAATGTAGATTACAGTAACGTTTTTATTTTTAAAAAACGAGCATTTTTGGCCAAGTTATGACCATTTTCGTATTTATGCAAATGAGGCTTGCAAAAGTACAACTGGGCGTGTTGAAAAGTAAAAGTACAACTGGGCGTGTATTATGTGTGTTACATCGGGGCGTGTTTACTACTTTTACTAGCTGGGCGTTGTGTATAGAAGTGTCATCCACTTCTCTTCACAACGCCCAGCTTCTGGCAGTGCAGACACAGCCGTGTTCTCCAGAGATCACGCTGTGACGTCACTCACAGGTCCTGCATCGTGTCAGACGAGCGAGGACACATCGGCACCAGAGGCTACAGATGATTCTGCAGCAGCATCGGCGTTTGCAGGTAAGTCGATGTAGCTACTTACCTGCAAACGCTGATGCTGCTGCAGAATCAACTGTAGCCTCTGGTGCCGACACGATGCAGGACCTGTGAGTGACGTCACAGATCTGCACTGCCAGAAGCTGGGCGTTCTGAAGAGAAGTGGATGATACTTCTCATCAGAAAGCCCAGCTAGTAAAAGTAGTAAACACGCCCCGATGTACGCACATAATACACGCCCAGTTGTACTTTTACTTTTCAACACGCCCAGTTGTACTTTTACTTTTCAACACGCCCAGTTGTACTTTTGCAAGCCTCATTTGCATAAATACGAAAATGGTCATAACTTGGCCAAAAATGCTCGTTTTTTAAAAATAAAAACGTTACTGTAATCTACATTGCAGCGCCGATCTGCTGCAATAGCAGATAGGGGTTGCACAATCTGGTGACAGAGCCTCTTTAAGCCCCATTGGCTCTATCCAGTTGTGAGTTCATCTGTACCCTCCTCTTGCATTCCAGGGGCGGTGTCTTCCATAGGCGTGTTCCTTATGCAGACTCCATCTTGTTGCATACATTCAAATTCTTTGTGAAATATACTGATATTTAGTTTATGTAAGGTAATAATGATTTTGCAAGCAATATACAGGCTAATGATCCCTGACACTATAGGGATCGATATTATACATTCTGGCACTTATTTATTCGCCACAAATCAGAATCAAGGCTTTAGTTTTCCAAATTATCATAAAATCTTTAATTTTCATTGTTTTGTTCAGAATGACTTATATTTTCATTTTGTCCAACAGATATTATCATCGATACCGGCCTATCAGGCTTTTACAGCGTTTGCATTATTTCTGGGAGAAGTTTCCTTATCCAGCTGGAACTGCTGTCATCACGTTACATCTAGTTTCATTAATAAATCATCATTCCGCCCAAATATTTCGCATTATTTTGATACATAGTTGATAAGATTGAAAAAAGACGCCGGTCCATCAAGTCCAACCTATAATCCTACCGTGATGATCCAGAGGAAGATAAAAAACCCCATGAGGTTGATGCCAATTACTTCATTTGGGGGGAAATTCTTCCCTGACTCTAAATATGGCAATCAGAATAAATCCCGGGATCAACGTCCCATCTCCAGAATCTAGGACTCATAACCTGTAATATTATATTTTTTAACCTCTTCACGCGCTGCGCCGCAACTGTACGTCCTGCAGAGGCTTGCTTCCCGCACCAGTACGTACAGTTGCGGAGCGGTTCCCAGCGCACTCTGTCCTAACGGACAATGTACGGGAACCGGGAGGTCAGCTGTCCCTGACAGCTGACACTCCAGTCTTGCCGGTCAGCGGACCATCGCCGCAGATTTCGGCAAATAACCCCATAAATGCGGCGACTGATTGCGATCGTCGCATTTAAGGTGTTTGAAGCACATCGGCAGCCCCCACTAAGTGATTGTGGGGACTGCCGATGCTAGTCGTAGCAATCGGAGGCCAGACAATGACCTGCGGGTTGCCACGTATGGAAGCCCCGGAGGAGCAACCTCCGGCCGGTCCTCCGAGGCTTCCTGTCAGTGTGGCTGTCACGTCACAATGACAGTTAGGGGGGATTCACACGAACGTGTATTCGGTCCGTGCGGGCCGCGTGGTTTTCACGCGCCACGCACAGACTAATACAAGTCTATGGGGCAGTACAGACAGTCCGTGCTTTTTGCGCAGCATTTGTCAGCTGCGTAAAAAGCGCGACATGTTCAATATCTCCGCGTATTTTGCGCATCACGCACCCATTGAAGTCAATGGGTGCGTGAAAACCACGCAGGTCGCACAGAAGCACTTCCGTGTGAACCGACTGAAACAGCGCACCAGCTGTCAAAAGGATGAATGTAAACAGAAAAGCACCACGTGCTTTTCTGTTTCCAAACATCCAAATGGAGTATCTTTGAGATGAGCGAACCCGGACAATCGAACCGAACTTCACCGGGTTCGGCCGAACTCGTTTTGGCCAAACCCGGCAAAAAAATTCCGGTACGCGACGTCAGGAGATAGTCACTGTCCAGGGTGCTGAAAGAGTTAAACTGTTTCAGCACCATGGACAGTGACTACCGATCCCAATAAACATGAACCTGTAAAAAAGAACAAATTCTGACTTACCGATAACTCCCGGCTTCTTCCTCCAGTCTGACCTCCTGGGATGACAATTCAGTACAAGTGACAGCTCCAGCCAATCACAGGCCAAGCACAGGCTGCAGCGGTCACATGGACTGCCGCGTCATCCAGGGAGGTGGGGCCCGATGTCAAGAGAGGCGCGTCACCAAGGCAACGGCCGGGAAGTTCTCGGTAAGTACGAACTTTTTCATTTTTTTAACAGGTTGCTGTATATTGTGTTCGGCATTCACTGTCGAGGGTGCTGAAAGAGTTACTGCCGATCAGTTAGCTCTTTCAGCACCTTGGACAGTGACGGGCGTCGACTAGCCTCATCTCTATGATGGCGGCTGCGCGAAAATCACGCAGCCGCGCATCATACACGGATGACACACGCAGCTGTCAAATGGTTTTTGTGCGCACAAAACGCAGCGTTGTTTGAGCGCGCAAAAACGCAACGTTCGTCTGAATCTGCCCTACGTAGGTAGTGTAATGTACTCGAGCAGCGATCAAAGCTGCAAGTCTAAGTTTATATTATAAATATATATAAATATATATACATTGTTGTATTGTACTGTCTGTGGTCGAGAGAGGAGAGTGGGGTCTCTAAATTACAGGCCCCCCCTCCTCTCTCCACCGCAAACACAAACTGCGTGACAACTGCGTAAAACTCACGACAGGTCCTAAATTTCTGCGTTTTTCATGCATCACGCACCCATTGAAGTCACTTCCGTGAGACACGCGTGATTCGCGCAACAGCAGTCAAAAGTATGTTTGCAAACAGAAAAGCACCACGTGCTTTTCTGTTTACAAACATCCAGAGTGCCATAATGATGGTGGCTGCGCGAAAATCACGCAGCCGCGCATGGCCGGCCTTAGCTATGTGTGACACGTGCGGTCGCACAGGGCGCCGGCCGCCAAGCTGTAAGGGGGGCGCCAGTGGGCACGAGCCGAAGAGAGGAGAAATGTTCCTTCCTCTCCACGGCTGTGTGAAGTGAGTGCTGATTGGAGGAGCAGCAGCAGGTGCTTCTGTCTGCTCCACCAATCGGCACAGCCTGTACTGCAGTGTCACACGCAGCTCCTTCCTGCTGTGCTGCTGCCACAGTGAACACTCCTCCACGGAGCTCCGGTGTCAGGTAAGAGCAGCAGCTTTAGGTTAATCTGTGTTTATTTATGTGCTGTGTGAGGGAGGAGGAAAGAGGGGGCTTTATGTGATGGGTAACAGGATGGATTTTTTTTTGCAAAGATGGATTTTGTGGGGGAGGGGACATTGCCCTAAATGCTATAGGAGTGTGGGGGGATTCTTTATACATGTATTTTGTGGGGAGGGGGACTTCTGTATAGTTTATTTTGTGGTGTAGGAGCTTATTATGAATCATGGGGGAGGGGAACTTAGCGTTATGTATGGGGAGAAAGGATTCTTTAGGGTACGGCCACACGGAGCGGCCTTCACACTGTCGCAACGCGGCCAACAACCGCGCTGGCACTATTAATTAGACAGGATGTCTCACAGGACAAATACGTGTAAAGGTGGGAGACAACACTCAACCACCCATATGAATAATTAGAGATAAGGACTCTAACAATATATAATAAACAAGAGAAAAAAAAGAGAAAAAAAGAGTCCATACATATCAACATATGAAAAAATTAAACATCTTTATTGATAACATAAAATACATTAAATGACAAAGACAGAGAATCTAAAATAAATCCTTGTGCGGATCACATATGTATACATTGAGTATATATATATATTTTTAATACACTGATGGTATGCACAATTACTGTAGCTCAATGTAGCTCCAACATAGGGTGCATCAGAATAGGAGTAATTTTGAAATGTAAGCTGTGTAAAGAAGGACAATATGCCTAACTCAAAAAGGCCTATAGTAACTGAAAAGTAATTGGTGCCTTGAAAAAATGGCATAAAGCCAAGTTTAAGTCCGATATATGCACTTACCCATGTATGGGAGATTGAATGTGACCCAGCGGTATAGAAGAGCGCCCCGACGGTCGTTTCGCCTGTGGCTTTCTCAAGGGGTGCCTGGCACTATATAGGAGCGGCTGTCAAATACTTTGTTAAGGGGTATTCCGGTTACATTCGCACGCGCACTGCCGCTCCATTCATTCCCTATGGGAGCGCCGGAGATAGCCCAGTGCAGTGTTCTGCTTTTTCCGGCGCTCCCATAGAGAATGGATAGGGGGTAAGTTGTTGTAATTTGCAAAATGGTGCGGCCATAAAGGGTGTATTAATTCATGGCCGCACGTTAACGCGGGTAAACCGTCCCTTTATCTGCAAAATCGTGCGGCCATGAATTAATACACCCTTTATGGCCGCACGATTTTGCAAATTACAACAACTTACCCCCTATCCATTCTCTATGGGAGCGCCGGAAAAAGCAGAACACTGCACTCGGCTATCTCCGGAGCTCCCATAGAGAATGAATGGAGCGGCAGTGCGCGTGCGAATGTAACCGGAATACGTGCGGCCACTAACAGGCTGCTTGACAGCCGCACTGAACATGGTGCCGGCGTGGTTGTTAGCTGCGTTGCGACCGTGTCAGGGCCACTCCGTGTGGCCTTACCCTTAGGCTGGGTTCACACGAGCGTGTGCCTTTTGCGCACGAATAAAACGCGGCCTTTTGCCTGCGCAAAATGCACTTGACAGCTCCGTGCGGCAGCATCATATGATGTGCGGCAGCGTGACTTCAATGGGTGCGTGATGCGCGAAAAACGTTCAAAGAACGGACATGTCGTGACTTTTACGCAGCGGACCAACGCTGCATAAAAATCACGCACATGTCTGCACGGCCCCATAGACTAATATAGGTCCGTGCCACGCGTGTGAAAATCATGCGCGTTGCATGGACGTAGATCCCATTCGTCTGAATAAGCCCTTAGGCCCTATGCACACAAACGTGTTTTTGCGGCCGCAATTCCCCCGAAAATCCACGGGAGAATTGCGGCCCCATTCTTTTCTATGGGGCCATGCACACGACCGTAGTCTTTACGGTCTGTGCGTGGCCCGGGAACCCGCACCGCAGAAAGAACGGGCATGTCCTATTACGGACATCTTCTGCGGTCCGGGCTCATTGAAAACAATGACGGTGGCCATGTGCATGTCTCGCAATTTACGGGCCGCAGCCGGCCGACCCGAAAATCACGGCCGTACACACGGCTACGGTCGTGTGCATGAGGCCTTAGAGATAATATTTGTAAGGGGAGAGCAACTTGATTATAACGGTAGGAGCACACAGGGCGGATACGTAAAACTACACAGTGTATACCTCCTGAGAACCGCAGGGAATTTTACCTGAAAAACAGCACCAAATTTTGTTGCAGTTTTTTTAGCGGAAAGACTGCAGAAATAAATTAAAAAAAGCTAATGCTCCCGGCCGTAGTCCCTCTCTGAGCGTAGCCCCGCCTCCTGCGATGACGCTGTAGTTCATGTGACTGCTGCAGCCTTTGATTGGCCTTTGATTGGCTGCAGCTGTCACATGGGATGCATCGTCATCCCTGTAGGCCGGGCTACGCTCAGAACAGAATACGCATCGCTATGACTACGGCCGGGTGTATTACCTTTTTTTTTCTCATTTGAGATTAACGATAAGCAAAGTTTTTATCATTGATCTTCTCCTTTATTAACACTGACCAAATATCATTATAATTGGTCAGAAAGGAGCGAATCATGATGATAATTGGCTAAGCTAAATAGGCCTGTAATGGGGGTATATTCAGGCTTAGTGCCTAGGGCAGCGTGAGCTGTGAATACGGCCCTGCTAAGGACGCAGATACTATTCAACACTATAGCGGAGCAGGGAGGTATCTCCCTGCTCTGCGATCTACTAGGCTGGTGGTTCCCAACATGAGGTTCCCATGAGAACCTCCAGGGGGGCCGCGACACTCCTCTGGACAACTGCCTGGACGTGCTTTCCCTCCTCCTCCTCATAGCGCGAAGTGGATGTGAGGAGGAGATTTTTTTTTGCAGAACCCCAGTAGATGGCACCCCCCGACTAAATGGACAGAGACGTCAGGGGCTTCTCCTGGAGTGGAATCCACGGTCACAGCGTCTGCAATGCTGAGGACAGGGATTCCGCTTCAGGAGTTAGTTGCCCGATGTCACTGTTCATATATGGACAAAGAAATCAAGCGCTCCGTCAAGGAGCGGAATCCCCAGCCACAGGGAGCTACAGTGGCGCTATCTACAGGAAGGGAGTGCTACCTACACGGGAGCTGTGTGGCACTACCTACACGGGGGCTGTGTGGCACTACCTACACGGGGGCTGTGTGGCACTACCTACAAGGGTGTGTGTGGCACTACAAGGGATCTGTGTGGAACTAACTACAAGGGGGTGTGTGGCACTACAAGGGATCTGTGTGGCACTACCTACAAGGGGGCTGTGCGGCAAGGGGGTATTTGTGGCACTACTTACTAGGGATGCACAATGCATCGAAACTTCGATACTGTGCATCCCCAAATGGTTTGAGCCACACAGCTAAGTATAGTAATACATGATGAATGACAGCGGGGCTGCGGCTGTGTGATACAGCCATTACCCCGCTCCTGAGTCCTGACAAGTGCGCGCCGCGAGGATGATGCGATGCGGCCAGCGCTGGACTAATGAGTGGCGGCACTGAAAACAGAACATGGCAGCCGTACTGCAAAACACCCCCATGTTATGTCTTTGGTGTCTGAACCACCGCTCATTAGTGCAGCGCCGGCCGCATCACCTCATGCTGACCGCGCGTGCACTTAATGTCAGGAGCGGGGCAATGTCTATATTACACAGCCGCAGCCCCGCTCTATAACGGTGGAGATCAGAGAAACCTCTCATCTCCGCTGTTATTCCTCTGAATGCTGCGATCACAGCTGACTGCAGCATTCAGGGGAAAGTGAGGAGGGGGGATGCACCTGGATCGCGTCACAGGGAATTCCTGTGACGCGATCGAGGGCCATACCATATATTGGCAGACAGCCCAGGGTCTATTGAAGGACCCCAGGGCTGTCCTACCATATTTCCTGTTGTTAGGGCATACTTAGGTATGTCCTAACAACTGCCTGTGTACTATTTGTACACAGGCTAATGTACTGGCATATAGATATATGCCTGTGTACTATCAGTATATAGATATATGCCTGTGTGCTATCCGTATATAGATATATGCCTGTGTGCTATCCGTCTATAGATATATGCCTGTGTACTATCCGTATATAGATATATGCCTGTGTACTATCCGTATATAGATATATGCCTGTGTGCTATCCGTATATAGATATATGCCTGTGTGCTATCCGTATATAGATATATGCCTGTGTGCTATCCGTATATAGATATATGCCTGTGTACTATCCGTATAAAGATATATACCTGTGTACTATCAGTATATAGATATATACCTGTGTACTATCAGTATATAGATATATACCTGTGTGCTATCCGTATATAGATATATGCCTGTGTGCTATCAGTATATAGATATATGCCTGTGTACTATCCGTATATAGATATATGCCTGTGTGCTATCCGTATATAGATATATGCCTGTGTACTATCAGTATATAGATATATGCCTGTGTACTATCTGTATATAGATATATGCCTGTGTACTATCAGTATATAGATATATGCCTGTGTACTATCAGTATATAGATATATGCCTGTGTACTATCAGTATATAGATGTATGCCTGTGTACTATCAGTATATAGATATATGCCTGTGTACTATCAGTATATAGATATATGCCTGTGTACTATCCGTATATAGATATATGCCTGTGTACTATCAGTATATAGATATATGCCTGTGTACTATTAGTATATAGATATATGCCTGTGTACTATCAGTATATAGATATATGCCTGTGTACTATCCGTATATAGATGTATGCCTGTGTACTATCCGTATATAGATATATGCCTGTGTACTATCAGTATATAGATATATGCCTGTGTACTATCAGTATATAGATATATGCCTGTGTACTATCAGTATATAGATATATGCCTGTGTACTATCAGTATATAGATATATGCCTGTGTACTATCAGTATATAGATATATGCCTGTGTGCTATCAGTATATAGATATATGCCTGTGTACTATCCGTATATAGATATATGCCTGTGTACTATCAGTATATAGATATATGCCTGTGTGCTATCAGTATATAGATATATGCCTGTGTACTATCCGTATATAGATATATGCCTGTGTACTATCCATATATAGATATATGCCTGTGTACTATCCGTATATAGATATATGCCTGTGTACTATCAGTATATGGATATATGCCTGTGTACTATCAGTATATAGATATATGCCTGTGTACTATCCGTATATAGATATATGCCTGTGTACTATCAGTATATAGATATATGCCTGTGTGCTATCCGTATATAGATATATGCCTGTGTGCTATCAGTATATAGATATATGCCTGTGTGCTATCAGTATATAGATATATGCCTGTGTACTATCAGTATATAGATATATGCCTGTGTACTATCAGTATATAGATATATGCCTGTGTACTATCCGTATATAGATATATGCCTGTGTACTATCCGTATATAGATATATGCCTGTGTACTATCCGTATATAGATATATGCCTGTGTGCTATCCGTATATAGATATATGCCTGTGTACTATCAGTATATAGATATATGCCTGTGTACTATCCGTATATAGATATATGCCTGTGTGCTATCAGTATATAGATATATGCCTGTGTACTGTCCGTATATAGATATATGCCTGTGTACTATCCGTATATAGATATATGCCTGTGTACTATCAGTATATAGATATATGCCTGTGTACTATCAGTATATAGATAAATGCCTGTGTACTATCAGTATATAGATATATGCCTGTGTACTATCCGTATATAGATATATGCCTGTGTACTATCAGTATATAGATATATGCCTGTGTGCTATCAGTATATAGATATATGCCTGTGTGCTATCCGTATATAGATATATGCCTGTGTACTATCCGTATATAGATATATGCCTGTGTACTATCCGTATATAGATATATGCCTGTGTGCTATCCGTATATAGATATATGCCTGTGTACTATCAGTATATAGATATATGCCTGTGTACTATCCGTATATAGATATATGCCTGTGTGCTATCAGTATATAGATATATGCCTGTGTACTATCCGTATATAGATATATGCCTGTGTACTATCCGTATATAGATATATGCCTGTGTACTATCAGTATATAGATATATGCCTGTGTACTATCCGTATATAGATATATGCCTGTGTGCTATCAGTATATAGATATATGCCTGTGTGCTATCAGTATATAGATATATGCCTGTGTACTATCAGTATATAGATATATGCCTGTGTACTATCAGTATATAGATATATGCCTGTGTACTATCAGTATATAGATATATGCCTGTGTGCTATCAGTATATAGATATATGCCTGTGTACTATCAGTATATAGATATATGCCTGTGTGCTATCAGTATATAGATATATGCCTGTGTACTATCAGTATATAGATATATGCCTGTGTACTATCCGTATATAGATATATGCCTGTGTACTATCAGTATATAGATATATGCCTGTGTACTATCAGTATATAGATATATGCCTGTGTACTATCAGTATATAGATATATGCCTGTGTACTATCAGTATATAGATATATGCCTGTGTGCTATCAGTATATAGATATATGCCTGTGTACTATCAGTATATAGATATATGCCTGTGTACTATCAGTATATAGATATATGCCTGTGTACTATCCGTATATAGATATATGCCTGTGTACTATCAGTATATAGATATATGCCTGTGTACTATCAGTATATAGATATATGCCTGTGTACTATCAGTATATAGATATATGCCTGTGTACTATCAGTATATAGATATATGCCTGTGTACTATCAGTATATAGATATATGCCTGTGTACTATCAGTATATAGATATATGCCTGTGTACTATCAGTATATAGATATATGCCTGTGTACTATCCGTATATAGATATATGCCTGTGTACTATCCGTATATAGATATATGCCTGTGTGCTATCAGTATATAGATATATGCCTGTGTACTATCAGTATATAGATATATGCCTGTGTACTATCAGTATATAGATATATGCCTGTGTACTATCAGTATATAGATATATGCCTGTGTACTATCAGTATATAGATATATGCCTGTGTACTATCAGTATATAGATATATGCCTGTGTACTATCAGTATATAGATATATGCCTGTGTACTATCAGTATATAGATATATGCCTGTGTACTATCAGTATATAGATATATGCCTGTGTACTATCAGTATATAGATATATGCCTGTGTACTATCAGTATATAGATATATGCCTGTGTACTATCAGTATATAGATATATGCCTGTGTGCTATCAGTATATAGATATATGCCTGTGTACTATCCGTATATACATATATGCCTGTGTACTATCCGTATATAGATATATGCCTGTGTACTATCCGTATATAGATATATGCCTGTGTACTATCCGTATATAGATATATGCCTGTGTACTATCTGATATATGCCTGTGTACTATCAGTATATAGATATATGCCTGTGTACTATCTGATATATGCCTGTGTACTATCGGTATATAGATATATGCCTGTGTACTATCGGTATATAGATATATGCCTGTGTACTATCAGTATATAGATATATGCCTGTGTACTATCAGTATATAGATATATGCCTGTGTACTATCAGTATATAGATATATGCCTGTGTGCTATCAGTATATAGATATATGCCTGTGTACTATCAGTATATAGATATATGCCTGTGTACTATCAGTATATAGATATATGCCTGTGTACTATCCGTATATGGATATATGCCTGTGTACTATCATATATGGATATATGCCTATGTACTATCAGTATATAGATATATGCCTGTGTACTATCCGTATATAGGTATATGCCTGTGTACTATCAGTATATAGATATATGCCTGTGTGCTATCAGTATATAGATATATGCCTGTGTACTATCCGTATATAGATATATGCCTGTGTACTATCCGTATATAGATATATGCCTGTGTACTATCCGTATATAGATATATGCCTGTGTGCTATCCGTATATAGATATATGCCTGTGTACTATCAGTATATAGATATATGCCTGTGTACTATCCGTATATAGATATATGCCTGTGTACTATCCGTATATAGATATATGCCTGTGTACTATCAGTATATAGATATATGCCTGTGTACTATCAGTATATAGATAAATGCCTGTGTACTATCAGTATATAGATAAATGCCTGTGTACTATCAGTATATAGATATATGCCTGTGTGCTATCAGTATATAGATATATGCCTGTGTGCTATCAGTATATAGATATATGCCTGTGTGCTATCAGTATATAGATATATGCCTGTGTGCTATCCGTATATAGATATATGCCTGTGTACTATCCGTATATAGATATATGCCTGTGTGCTATCCGTATATAGATATATGCCTGTGTACTATCAGTATATAGATATATGCCTGTGTACTATCCGTATATAGATATATGCCTGTGTACTATCAGTATATAGATATATGCCTGTGTACTATCCGTATATAGATATATGCCTGTGTACTATCAGTATATAGATATATGCCTGTGTACTATCAGTATATAGATATATGCCTGTGTGCTATCAGTATATAGATATATGCCTGTGTACTATCCGTATATAGATATATGCCTGTGTACTATCAGTATATAGATATATGCCTGTGTACTATCAGTATATAGATATATGCCTGTGTACTATCAGTATATAGATATATGCCTGTGTACTATCCGTATATAGATGTATGCCTGTGTACTATCCGTATATAGATATATGCCTGTGTACTATCAGTATATAGATATATGCCTGTGTACTATCAGTATATAGATATATGCCTGTGTACTATCAGTATATAGATATATGCCTGTGTACTATCAGTATATAGATATATGCCTGTGTACTATCAGTATATAGATATATGCCTGTGTGCTATCAGTATATAGATATATGCCTGTGTACTATCCGTATATACATATATGCCTGTGTACTATCCGTATATAGATATATGCCTGTGTACTATCCGTATATAGATATATGCCTGTGTACTATCCGTATATAGATATATGCCTGTGTACTATCTGATATATGCCTGTGTACTATCAGTATATAGATATATGCCTGTGTACTATCTGATATATGCCTGTGTACTATCAGTATATAGATATATGCCTGTGTACTATCTGATATATGCCTGTGTACTATCCGTATATAGATATATGCCTGTGTACTATCCGTATATAGATATATGCCTGTGTACTATCAGTATATAGATATATGCCTGTGTACTATCAGTATATAGATATATGCCTGTGTACTATCAGTATATAGATATATGCCTGTGTACTATCAGTATATAGATATATGCCTGTGTACTATCAGTATATAGATATATGCCTGTGTGCTATCAGTATATAGATATATGCCTGTGTGCTATCCGTATATAGATATATGCCTGTGTACTATCCGTATATAGATATATGCCTGTGTACTATCCGTATATAGATATATGCCTGTGTGCTATCCGTATATAGATATATGCCTGTGTACTATCAGTATATAGATATATGCCTGTGTACTATCCGTATATAGATATATGCCTGTGTACTATCCGTATATAGATATATGCCTGTGTACTATCAGTATATAGATATATGCCTGTGTACTATCCGTATATAGATATATGCCTGTGTACTATCCGTATATAGATATATGCCTGTGTACTATCAGTATATAGATATATGCCTGTGTACTATCCGTATATAGATATATGCCTGTGTGCTATCAGTATATAGATATATGCCTGTGTGCTATCAGTATATAGATATATGCCTGTGTACTATCAGTATATAGATATATGCCTGTGTACTATCAGTATATAGATATATGCCTGTGTACTATCAGTATATAGATATATGCCTGTGTGCTATCAGTATATAGATATATGCCTGTGTACTATCAGTATATAGATATATGCCTGTGTGCTATCAGTATATAGATATATGCCTGTGTACTATCAGTATATAGATATATGCCTGTGTACTATCCGTATATAGATATATGCCTGTGTACTATCAGTATATAGATATATGCCTGTGTACTATCAGTATATAGATATATGCCTGTGTACTATCAGTATATAGATATATGCCTGTGTACTATCAGTATATAGATATATGCCTGTGTACTATCAGTATATAGATATATGCCTGTGTACTATCCGTATATAGATGTATGCCTGTGTACTATCCGTATATAGATATATGCCTGTGTACTATCAGTATATAGATATATGCCTGTGTACTATCAGTATATAGATATATGCCTGTGTACTATCAGTATATAGATATATGCCTGTGTACTATCAGTATATAGATATATGCCTGTGTACTATCAGTATATAGATATATGCCTGTGTACTATCAGTATATAGATATATGCCTGTGTACTATCCGTATATAGATATATGCCTGTGTGCTATCCGTATATAGATATATGCCTGTGTGCTATCAGTATATAGATATATGCCTGTGTACTATCCGTATATAGATATATGCCTGTGTACTATCCGTATATAGATATATGCCTGTGTACTATCAGTATATAGATATATGCCTGTGTACTATCCGTATATAGATATATGCCTGTGTACTATCCGTATATAGATATATGCCTGTGTACTATCAGTATATAGATATATGCCTGTGTACTATCCGTATATAGATATATGCCTGTGTGCTATCAGTATATAGATATATGCCTGTGTGCTATCAGTATATAGATATATGCCTGTGTACTATCAGTATATAGATATATGCCTGTGTACTATCAGTATATAGATATATGCCTGTGTACTATCAGTATATAGATATATGCCTGTGTGCTATCAGTATATAGATATATGCCTGTGTACTATCAGTATATAGATATATGCCTGTGTGCTATCAGTATATAGATATATGCCTGTGTACTATCAGTATATAGATATATGCCTGTGTACTATCCGTATATAGATATATGCCTGTGTACTATCAGTATATAGATATATGCCTGTGTACTATCAGTATATAGATATATGCCTGTGTACTATCAGTATATAGATATATGCCTGTGTACTATCAGTATATAGATATATGCCTGTGTACTATCAGTATATAGATATATGCCTGTGTGCTATCAGTATATAGATATATGCCTGTGTGCTATCAGTATATAGATATATGCCTGTGTACTATCAGTATATAGATATATGCCTGTGTACTATCCGTATATAGATATATGCCTGTGTACTATCAGTATATAGATATATGCCTGTGTACTATCAGTATATAGATATATGCCTGTGTACTATCAGTATATAGATATATGCCTGTGTACTATCAGTATATAGATATATGCCTGTGTACTATCAGTATATAGATATATGCCTGTGTACTATCAGTATATAGATATATGCCTGTGTACTATCAGTATATAGATATATGCCTGTGTACTATCCGTATATAGATATATGCCTGTGTACTATCAGTATATAGATATATGCCTGTGTACTATCAGTATATAGATATATGCCTGTGTACTATCAGTATATAGATAAATGCCTGTGTACTATCAGTATATAGATATATGCCTGTGTACTATCAGTATATAGATATATGCCTGTGTACTATCTGATATATGCCTGTGTACTATCGGTATATAGATATATGCCTGTGTACTATCGGTATATAGATATATGCCTGTGTACTATCAGTATATAGATATATGCCTGTGTACTATCAGTATATAGATATATGCCTGTGTACTATCAGTATATAGATATATGCCTGTGTGCTATCAGTATATAGATATATGCCTGTGTACTATCAGTATATAGATATATGCCTGTGTACTATCAGTATATAGATATATGCCTGTGTACTATCCGTATATGGATATATGCCTGTGTACTATCATATATGGATATATGCCTATGTACTATCAGTATATAGATATATGCCTGTGTACTATCCGTATATAGATATATGCCTGTGTACTATCAGTATATAGATATATGCCTGTGTGCTATCAGTATATAGATATATGCCTGTGTACTATCCGTATATAGATATATGCCTGTGTACTATCCGTATATAGATATATGCCTGTGTACTATCCGTATATAGATATATGCCTGTGTACTATCAGTATATAGATATATGCCTGTGTGCTATCCGTATATAGATATATGCCTGTGTACTATCAGTATATAGATATATGCCTGTGTACTATCCGTATATAGATATATGCCTGTGTACTATCCGTATATAGATATATGCCTGTGTACTATCAGTATATAGATATATGCCTGTGTACTATCAGTATATAGATAAATGCCTGTGTACTATCAGTATATAGATAAATGCCTGTGTACTATCAGTATATAGATATATGCCTGTGTGCTATCAGTATATAGATATATGCCTGTGTGCTATCAGTATATAGATATATGCCTGTGTGCTATCCGTATATAGATATATGCCTGTGTACTATCCGTATATAGATATATGCCTGTGTGCTATCCGTATATAGATATATGCCTGTGTACTATCAGTATATAGATATATGCCTGTGTGCTATCCGTATATAGATATATGCCTGTGTACTATCAGTATATAGATATATGCCTGTGTACTATCCGTATATAGATATATGCCTGTGTACTATCAGTATATAGATATATGCCTGTGTACTATCAGTATATAGATAAATGCCTGTGTACTATCAGTATATAGATAAATGCCTGTGTACTATCAGTATATAGATATATGCCTGTGTGCTATCAGTATATAGATATATGCCTGTGTGCTATCAGTATATAGATATATGCCTGTGTGCTATCCGTATATAGATATATGCCTGTGTACTATCCGTATATAGATATATGCCTGTGTGCTATCCGTATATAGATATATGCCTGTGTACTATCAGTATATAGATATATGCCTGTGTACTATCCGTATATAGATATATGCCTGTGTACTATCAGTATATAGATATATGCCTGTGTACTATCCGTATATAGATATATGCCTGTGTACTATCAGTATATAGATATATGCCTGTGTACTATCAGTATATAGATATATGCCTGTGTACTATCAGTATATAGATATATGCCTGTGTACTATCCGTATATAGATGTATGCCTGTGTACTATCCGTATATAGATATATGCCTGTGTACTATCAGTATATAGATATATGCCTGTGTACTATCAGTATATAGATATATGCCTGTGTACTATCAGTATATAGATATATGCCTGTGTACTATCAGTATATAGATATATGCCTGTGTACTATCAGTATATAGATATATGCCTGTGTGCTATCAGTATATAGATATATGCCTGTGTACTATCCGTATATACATATATGCCTGTGTACTATCCGTATATAGATATATGCCTGTGTACTATCCGTATATAGATATATGCCTGTGTACTATCCGTATATAGATATATGCCTGTGTACTATCTGATATATGCCTGTGTACTATCAGTATATAGATATATGCCTGTGTACTATCTGATATATGCCTGTGTACTATCAGTATATAGATATATGCCTGTGTACTATCTGATATATGCCTGTGTACTATCCGTATATAGATATATGCCTGTGTACTATCCGTATATAGATATATGCCTGTGTACTATCAGTATATAGATATATGCCTGTGTACTATCAGTATATAGATATATGCCTGTGTACTATCAGTATATAGATATATGCCTGTGTACTATCAGTATATAGATATATGCCTGTGTACTATCAGTATATAGATATATGCCTGTGTACTATCAGTATATAGATATATGCCTGTGTACTATCAGTATATAGATATATGCCTGTGTACTATCAGTATATAGATATATGCCTGTGTGCTATCAGTATATAGATATATGCCTGTGTGCTATCCGTATATAGATATATGCCTGTGTACTATCCGTATATAGATATATGCCTGTGTACTATCCGTATATAGATATATGCCTGTGTGCTATCCGTATATAGATATATGCCTGTGTACTATCAGTATATAGATATATGCCTGTGTACTATCCGTATATAGATATATGCCTGTGTACTATCCGTATATAGATATATGCCTGTGTACTATCAGTATATAGATATATGCCTGTGTACTATCCGTATATAGATATATGCCTGTGTACTATCCGTATATAGATATATGCCTGTGTACTATCAGTATATAGATATATGCCTGTGTACTATCAGTATATAGATATATGCCTGTGTGCTATCCGTATATAGATATATGCCTGTGTACTATCAGTATATAGATATATGCCTGTGTACTATCAGTATATAGATATATGCCTGTGTACTATCAGTATATAGATATATGCCTGTGTACTATCAGTATATAGATATATGCCTGTGTACTATCAGTATATAGATATATGCCTGTGTACTATCCGTATATAGATATATGCCTGTGTGCTATCAGTATATAGATATATGCCTGTGTGCTATCAGTATATAGATATATGCCTGTGTACTATCAGTATATAGATATATGCCTGTGTACTATCAGTATATAGATATATGCCTGTGTACTATCAGTATATAGATATATGCCTGTGTGCTATCAGTATATAGATATATGCCTGTGTACTATCCGTATATAGATATATGCCTGTGTACTATCAGTATATAGATATATGCCTGTGTACTATCAGTATATAGATATATGCCTGTGTACTATCAGTATATAGATATATGCCTGTGTACTATCAGTATATAGATATATGCCTGTGTACTATCAGTATATAGATATATGCCTGTGTGCTATCAGTATATAGATATATGCCTGTGTACTATCAGTATATAGATATATGCCTGTGTACTATCAGTATATAGATATATGCCTGTGTACTATCCGTATATAGATATATGCCTGTGTACTATCAGTATATAGATATATGCCTGTGTACTATCAGTTTATAGATATATGCCTGTGTACTATCAGTATATAGATATATGCCTGTGTACTATCAGTATATAGATATATGCCTGTGTACTATCAGTATATAGATATATGCCTGTGTACTATCAGTATATAGATATATGCCTGTGTACTATCAGTATATAGATATATGCCTGTGTACTATCCTTATATAGATATATGCCTGTGTACTATCAGTATATAGATATATGCCTGTGTACTATCAGTATATAGATATATGCCTGTGTACTATCAGTATATAGATATATGCCTGTGTACTATTAGTATATAGATATATGCCTGTGTACTATCAGTATATAGATATATGCCTGTGTACTATCAGTATATAGATATATGCCTGTGTACTATCAGTATATAGATATATGCCTGTGTACTATCAGTATATAGATATATGCCTGTGTACTATCAGTATATAGATATATGCCTGTGTACTATCAGTATATAGATATATGCCTGTGTACTATCAGTATATAGATATATGCCTGTGTGCTATCAGTATATAGATATATGCCTGTGTACTATCCGTATATACATATATGCCTGTGTACTATCGGTATATAGATATATGCCTGTGTACTATCCGTATATAGATATATGCCTGTGTACTATCCGTATATAGATATATGCCTGTGTACTATCTGATATATGCCTGTGTACTATCAGTATATAGATATATGCCTGTGTACTATCTGATATATGCCTGTGTACTATCGGTATATAGATATATGCCTGTGTACTATCGGTATATAGATATATGCCTGTGTACTATCAGTATATAGATATATGCCTGTGTACTATCAGTATACAGATATATGCCTGTGTACTATCAGTATATAGATATATGCCTGTGTGCTATCAGTATATAGATATATGCCTGTGTACTATCAGTATATAGATATATGCCTGTGTACTATCAGTATATAGATATATGCCTGTGTACTATCCGTATATGGATATATGCCTGTGTACTATCATATATGGATATATGCCTATGTACTATCAGTATATAGATATATGCCTGTGTACTATCCGTATATGGATATATGCCTGTGTACTATCAGTATATAGATATATGCCTGTGTGCTATCAGTATATAGATATATGCCTGTGTACTATCCGTATATAGATATATGCCTGTGTACTATCCGTATATAGATATATGCCTGTGTACTATCCGTATATAGATATATTCCTGTGTGCTATCCGTATATAGATATATGCCTGTGTACTATCAGTATATAGATATATGCCTGTGTACTATCCGTATATAGATATATGCCTGTGTACTATCCGTATATAGATATATGCCTGTGTACTATCAGTATATAGATATATGCCTGTGTACTATCAGTATATAGATAAATGCCTGTGTACTATCAGTATATAGATAAATGCCTGTGTACTATCAGTATATAGATATATGCCTGTGTGCTATCAGTATATAGATATATGCCTGTGTGCTATCAGTATATAGATATATGCCTGTGTGCTATCAGTATATAGATATATGCCTGTGTGCTATCCGTATATAGATATATGCCTGTGTACTATCCGTATATAGATATATGCCTGTGTGCTATCCGTATATAGATATATGCCTGTGTACTATCAGTATATAGATATATGCCTGTGTACTATCAGTATATAGATATATGCCTGTGTACTATCAGTATATAGATATATGCCTGTGTACTATCAGTATATAGATATATGCCTGTGTACTATCAGTATATAGATATATGCCTGTGTACTATCAGTATATAGATATATGCCTGTGTACTATCAGTATATAGATATATGCCTGTGTGCTATCAGTATATAGATATATGCCTGTGTACTATCCGTATATACATATATGCCTGTGTACTATCGGTATATAGATATATGCCTGTGTACTATCCGTATATAGATATATGCCTGTGTACTATCCGTATATAGATATATGCCTGTGTACTATCTGATATATGCCTGTGTACTATCAGTATATAGATATATGCCTGTGTACTATCTGATATATGCCTGTGTACTATCGGTATATAGATATATGCCTGTGTACTATCGGTATATAGATATATGCCTGTGTACTATCAGTATATAGATATATGCCTGTGTACTATCAGTATATAGATATATGCCTGTGTACTATCAGTATATAGATATATGCCTGTGTGCTATCAGTATATAGATATATGCCTGTGTACTATCAGTATATAGATATATGCCTGTGTACTATCAGTATATAGATATATGCCTGTGTACTATCCGTATATGGATATATGCCTGTGTACTATCATATATGGATATATGCCTATGTACTATCAGTATATAGATATATGCCTGTGTACTATCCGTATATGGATATATGCCTGTGTACTATCAGTATATAGATATATGCCTGTGTGCTATCAGTATATAGATATATGCCTGTGTACTATCCGTATATAGATATATGCCTGTGTACTATCCGTATATAGATATATGCCTGTGTACTATCCGTATATAGATATATGCCTGTGTGCTATCCGTATATAGATATATGCCTGTGTACTATCAGTATATAGATATATGCCTGTGTACTATCCGTATATAGATATATGCCTGTGTACTATCCGTATATAGATATATGCCTGTGTACTATCAGTATATAGATATATGCCTGTGTACTATCAGTATATAGATAAATGCCTGTGTACTATCAGTATATAGATAAATGCCTGTGTACTATCAGTATATAGATATATGCCTGTGTGCTATCAGTATATAGATATATGCCTGTGTGCTATCAGTATATAGATATATGCCTGTGTGCTATCAGTATATAGATATATGCCTGTGTGCTATCCGTATATAGATATATGCCTGTGTACTATCCGTATATAGATATATGCCTGTGTGCTATCCGTATATAGATATATGCCTGTGTACTATCAGTATATAGATATATGCCTGTGTACTATCAGTATATAGATATATGCCTGTGTACTATCCGTATATAGATATATGCCTGTGTACTATCAGTATATAGATATATGCCTGTGTACTATCCGTATATAGATATATGCCTGTGTACTATCAGTATATAGATATATGCCTGTGTACTATCAGTATATAGATATATGCCTGTGTACTATCAGTATATAGATATATGCCTGTGTACTATCCGTATATAGATGTATGCCTTTGTACTATCCGTATATAGATATATGCCTGTGTACTATCAGTATATAGATATATGCCTGTGTACTATCAGTATATAGATATATGCCTGTGTACTATCAGTATATAGATATATGCCTGTGTACTATCAGTATATAGATATATGCCTGTGTACTATCAGTATATAGATATATGCCTGTGTGCTATCAGTATATAGATATATGCCTGTGTACTATCCGTATATACATATATGCCTGTGTACTATCCGTATATAGATATATGCCTGTGTACTATCCGTATATAGATATATGCCTGTGTACTATCCGTATATAGATATATGCCTGTGTACTATCTGATATATGCCTGTGTACTATCAGTATATAGATATATGCCTGTGTACTATCTGATATATGCCTGTGTACTATCAGTATATAGATATATGCCTGTGTACTATCTGATATATGCCTGTGTACTATCCGTATATAGATATATGCCTGTGTACTATCCGTATATAGATATATGCCTGTGTACTATCAGTATATAGATATATGCCTGTGTACTATCAGTATATAGATATATGCCTGTGTACTATCAGTATATAGATATATGCCTGTGTGCTATCAGTATATAGATATATGCCTGTGTACTATCAGTATATAGATATATGCCTGTGTGCTATCAGTATATAGATATATGCCTGTGTACTATCAGTATATAGATATATGCCTGTGTACTATCCGTATATAGATATATGCCTGTGTACTATCAGTATATAGATATATGCCTGTGTACTATCAGTATATAGATATATGCCTGTGTACTATCAGTATATAGATATATGCCTGTGTGCTATCAGTATATAGATATATGCCTGTGTACTATCAGTATATAGATATATGCTTGTGTACTATCAGTATATAGATATATGCCTGTGTACTATCAGTATATAGATATATGCCTGTGTACTATCCGTATATAGATATATGCCTGTGTACTATCAGTATATAGATATATGCCTGTGTACTATCAGTATATAGATATATGCCTGTGTACTATCAGTATATAGATATATGCCTGTGTACTATCAGTATATAGATATATGCCTGTGTGCTATCAGTATATAGATATATGCCTGTGTACTATCAGTATATAGATATATTCCTGTGTACTATCAGTATATAGATATATGCCTGTGTACTATCAGTATATAGATATATGCCTGTGTACTATCAGTATATAGATATATGCCTGTGTACTATCCGTATATAGATATATGCCTGTGTACTATCCGTATATAAATATATGCCTGTGTACTATCAGTATATAGATATATGCCTGTGTACTATCAGTATATAGATATATGCCTGTGTACTATCCGTATATAGATATATGCCTGTGTACTATCAGTATATAGATATATGCCTGTGTACTATCAGTATATAGATATATGCCTGTGTACTATCAGTATATAGATATATGCCTGTGTGCTATCAGTATATAGATATATGCCTGTGTACTATCAGTATATAGATATATGCCTGTGTGCTATCAGTATATAGATATATGCCTGTGTGCTATCAGTATATAGATATATGCTTGTGTACTATCAGTATATAGATATATGCCTGTGTACTATCAGTATATAGATATATGCCTGTGTGCTATCAGTATATAGATATGTGCCTGTGTACTATCAGTATATAGATATATGCCTGTGTACTATCAGTATATAGATATATGCCTGTGTACTATCAGTATATAGATATATGCCTGTGTACTATCAGTATATAGATATATGCCTGTGTACTATCCGTATATAGATATATGCCTGTGTACTATCAGTATATAGATATATGCCTGTGTACTATCAGTATATAGATATATGCCTGTGTACTATCAGTATATAGATATATGCCTGTGTACTATCAGTATATAGATATATGCCTGTGTGCTATCAGTATATAGATATATGCCTGTGTACTATCAGTATATAGATATATTCCTGTGTACTATCAGTATATAGATATATGCCTGTGTACTCTCCGTATATAGATATATGCCTGTGTACTATCCGTATATAGATATATGCCTGTGTACTATCAGTATATAGATATATGCCTGTGTACTATCAGTATATAGATATATGCCTGTGTACTATCAGTATATAGATATATGCCTGTGTACTATCAGTATATAGATATATGCCTGTGTACTATCCGTATATAGATATATGCCTGTGTACTATCAGTATATAGATATATGCCTGTGTACTATCAGTATATAGATATATGCCTGTGTACTATCAGTATATAGATATATGCCTGTGTACTATCAGTATATAGATATATGCCTGTGTACTATCAGTATATAGATATATGCCTGTGTACTATCAGTATATAGATATATGCCTGTGTACTATCCGTATATAGATATATGCCTGTGTACTATCCGTATATAGATATATGCCTGTGTACTATCAGTATATAGATATATGCCTGTGTACTATCAGTATATAGATATATGCCTGTGTACTATCAGTATATAGATATATGCCTGTGTGCTATCCGTATATAGATATATGCCTGTGTACTATCAGTATATAGATATATGCCTGTGTACTATCAGTATATAGATATATGCCTGTGTACTATCAGTATATAGATATATGCCTGTGTACTATCAGTATATAGATATATGCCTGTGTACTATCAGTATATAGATATATGCCTGTGTACTATCAGTATATAGATATATGCCTGTGTACTATCAGTATATAGATATATGCCTGTGTACTATCAGTATATAGATATATGCCTGTGTACTATCAGTATATAGATATATGCCTGTGTACTATCAGTATATAGATATATGCCTGTGTACTATCCGTATATAGATGTATGCCTGTGTACTATCCGTATATAGATGTATGCCTGTGTACTATCAGTATATAGATATATGCCTGTGTACTATCAGTATATAGATATATGCCTGTGTACTATCAGTATATAGATATATGCCTGTGTACTATCAGTATATAGATATATGCCTGTGTACTATCAGTATATAGATATATGCCTGTGTACTATCCGTATATAGATGTATGCCTGTGTACTATCCGTATATAGATATATGCCTGTGTACTATCAGTATATAGATATATGCCTGTGTACTATCAGTATATAGATATATGCCTGTGTACTATCCGTATATAGATATATGCCTGTGTACTATCTGATATATGCCTGTGTACTATCAGTATATAGATATATGCCTGTGTACTATCTGATAAATGCCTGTGTACTATCCGTATATAGATATATGCCTGTGTACTATCCGTATATAGATATATGCCTGTGTACTATCAGTATATAGATATATGCCTGTGTACTATCAGTATATAGATATATGCCTGTGTACTATCTGATAAATGCCTGTGTACTATCCGTATATAGATATATGCCTGTGTACTATCAGTATATAGATATATGCCTGTGTACTATCAGTATATAGATATATGCCTGTGTACTATCAGTATATAGATATATGCCTGTGTACTATCCGTATATAGATATATGCCTGTGTACTATCAGTATATAGATATATGCCTGTGTACTATCAGTATATAGATATATGCCTGTGTACTATCAGTATATAGATATATGCCTGTGTGCTATCAGTATATAGATATATGCCTGTGTACTATCAGTATATAGATATATGCCTGTGTACTATCCGTATATAGATATATGCCTGTGTACTATCAGTATATAGATATATGCCTGTGTACTATCAGTATATAGATATATGCCTGTGTACTATCAGTATATAGATATATGCCTGTGTACTATCAGTATATAGATATATGCCTGTGTACTATCAGTATATAGATATATGCCTGTGTACTATCAGTATATAGATATATGCCTGTGTACTATCAGTATATAGATATATGCCTGTGTACTATCAGTATATAGATATATGCCTGTGTACTATCAGTATATAGATATATGCCTGTGTACTATCAGTATATAGATATATGCCTGTGTACTATCAGTATATAGATATATGCCTGTGTACTATCAGTATATAGATATATGCCTGTGTACTATCAGTATATAGATATATGCCTGTGTACTATCAGTATATAGATATATGCCTGTGTACTATCAGTATATAGATATATGCCTGTGTACTATCAGTATATAGATATATGCCTGTGTACTATCAGTATATAGATATATGCCTGTGTACTATCAGTATATAGATATATGCCTGTGTACTATCAGTATATAGATATATGCATGTGTGCTATCAGTATATAGATATATGCCTGTCTAATATCAGTATATAGATATATGCCTGTGTACTATCAGTATATAGATATATGCCTGTGTACTATCAGTATATAGATATATGCCTGTGTACTATCAGTATATAGATATATGCCTGTGTACTATCAGTATATAGATATATGCCTGTGTACTATCAGTATATAGATATATGCCTGTGTACTATCAGTATATAGATATATGCCTGTGTACTATCAGTATATAGATATATGCCTGTGTACTATCAGTATATAGATATATGCCTGTGTACTATCCGTATATAGATGTATGCCTGTGTACTATCCGTATATAGATGTATGCCTGTGTACTATCAGTATATAGATATATGCCTGTGTACTATCAGTATATAGATATATGCCTGTGTACTATCAGTATATAGATATATGCCTGTGTACTATCAGTATATAGATATATGCCTGTGTACTATCAGTATATAGATATATGCCTGTGTACTATCCGTATATAGATGTATGCCTGTGTACTATCCGTATATAGATATATGCCTGTGTACTATCAGTATATAGATATATGCCTGTGTACTATCAGTATATAGATATATGCCTGTGTACTATCCGTATATAGATATATGCCTGTGTACTATCTGATATATGCCTGTGTACTATCAGTATATAGATATATGCCTGTGTACTATCTGATATATGCCTGTGTACTATCAGTATATAGATATATGCCTGTGTACTATCTGATAAATGCCTGTGTACTATCCGTATATAGATATATGCCTGTGTACTATCCGTATATAGATATATGCCTGTGTACTATCAGTATATAGATATATGCCTGTGTACTATCAGTATATAGATATATGCCTGTGTACTATCTGATAAATGCCTGTGTACTATCCGTATATAGATATATGCCTGTGTACTATCAGTATATAGATATATGCCTGTGTACTATCAGTATATAGATATATGCCTGTGTACTATCAGTATATAGATATATGCCTGTGTACTATCAGTATATAGATATATGCCTGTGTACTATCAGTATATAGATATATGCCTGTGTACTATCAGTATATAGATATATGCCTGTGTACTATCCGTATATAGATATATGCCTGTGTACTATCAGTATATAGATATATGCCTGTGTACTATCAGTATATAGATATATGCCTGTGTACTATCAGTATATAGATATATGCCTGTGTGCTATCAGTATATAGATATATGCCTGTGTACTATCAGTATATAGATATATGCCTGTGTACTATCAGTATATAGATATATGCCTGTGTACTATCAGTATATAGATATATGCCTGTGTACTATCAGTATATAGATATATGCCTGTGTACTATCAGTATATAGATATATGCCTGTGTACTATCAGTATATAGATATATGCCTGTGTACTATCAGTATATAGATATATGCCTGTGTACTATCAGTATATAGATATATGCCTGTGTACTATCAGTATATAGATATATGCCTGTGTACTATCAGTATATAGATATATGCCTGTGTACTATCAGTATATAGATATATGCCTGTGTACTATCAGTATATAGATATATGCCTGTGTACTATCAGTATATAGATATATGCCTGTGTACTATCAGTATATAGATATATGCCTGTGTACTATCAGTATATAGATATATGCCTGTGTACTATCAGTATATAGATATATGCCTGTGTACTATCAGTATATAGATATATGCCTGTCTAATATCAGTATATAGATATATGCCTGTGTACTATCAGTATATAGATATATGCCTGTGTACTATCAGTATATAGATATATGCCTGTGTACTATCCGTATATGGATATATGCCTGTGTACTATCATATATGGATATATGCCTGTGTACTATCAGTATATAGATATATGCCTGTGTACTATCCGTATATAGATATATGCCTGTGTACTATCAGTATATAGATATATGCCTGTGTGCTATCAGTATATAGATATATGCCTGTGTACTATCCGTATATAGATATATGCCTGTGTACTATCCGTATATAGATATATGCCTGTGTACTATCCGTATATAGATATATGCCTGTGTGCTATCCGTATATAGATATATGCCTGTGTACTATCAGTATATAGATATATGCCTGTGTACTATCCGTATATAGATATATGCCTGTGTACTATCCGTATATAGATATATGCCTGTGTACTATCAGTATATAGATATATGCCTGTGTACTATCAGTATATAGATAAATGCCTGTGTACTATCAGTATATAGATATATGCCTGTGTGCTATCAGTATATAGATATATGCCTGTGTGCTATCCGTATATAGATATATGCCTGTGTACTATCCGTATATAGATATATGCCTGTGTACTATCCGTATATAGATATATGCCTGTGTGCTATCCGTATATAGATATATGCCTGTGTACTATCAGTATATAGATATATGCCTGTGTACTATCCCTATATAGATATATGCCTGTGTACTATCAGTATATAGATATATGCCTGTGTACTATCCGTATATAGATATATGCCTGTGTACTATCAGTATATAGATATATGCCTGTGTACTATCAGTATATAGATATATGCCTGTGTACTATCAGTATATAGATATATGCCTGTGTACTATCCGTATATAGATGTATGCCTGTGTACTATCCGTATATAGATATATGCCTGTGTACTATCAGTATATAGATATATGCCTGTGTACTATCAGTATATAGATATATGCCTGTGTACTATCAGTATATAGATATATGCCTGTGTACTATCAGTATATAGATATATGCCTGTGTACTATCAGTATATAGATATATGCCTGTGTGCTATCAGTATATAGATATATGCCTGTGTACTATCCGTATATACATATATGCCTGTGTACTATCCGTATATAGATATATGCCTGTGTACTATCAGTATATAGATATATGCCTGTGTGCTATCAGTATATAGATATATGCCTGTGTACTATCAGTGTATAGATATATGCCTGTGTACTATCAGTATATAGATATATGCCTGTGTGCTATCCGTATATAGATATATGCCTGTGTACTATCAGTATATAGATATATGCCTGTGTGCTATCAGTATATAGATATATGCCTGTGTACTATCCGTATATACATATATGCCTGTGTACTATCCGTATATAGATATATGCCTGTGTACTATCAGTATATAGATATATGCCTGTGTGCTATCAGTATATAGATATATGCCTGTGTACTATCAGTGTATAGATATATGCCTGTGTACTATCAGTATATAGATATATGCCTGTGTACTATCCGTATATAGATGTATGCCTGTGTACTATCCGTATATAGATATATGCCTGTGTACTATCAGTATATAGATATATGCCTGTGTACTATCAGTATATAGATATATGCCTGTGTACTATCAGTATATAGATATATGCCTGTGTACTATCAGTATATAGATATATGCCTGTGTACTATCAGTATATAGATATATGCCTGTGTGCTATCTGTATATAGATATATGCCTGTGTACTATCCGTATATAGATATATGCCTGTGTACTATCTGATATATGCCTGTGTACTATCAGTATATAGATATATGCCTGTGTACTATCTGATATATGCCTGTGTACTATCAGTATATAGATATATGCCTGTGTACTATCTGATATATGCCTGTGTACTATCCGTATATAGATATATGCCTGTGTACTATCCGTATATAGATATATGCCTGTGTACTATCAGTATATAGATATATGCCTGTGTACTATCAGTATATAGATATATGCCTGTGTACTATCAGTATATAGATATATGCCTGTGTGCTATCAGTATATAGATATATGCCTGTGTACTATCAGTATATAGATATATGCCTGTGTACTATCAGTATATAGATATATGCCTGTGTACTATCCGTATATGGATATATGCCTGTGTACTATAATATATGGATATATGCCTGTGTACTATCAGTATATAGATATATGCCTGTGTACTATCCGTATATAGATATATGCCTGTGTACTATCAGTATATAGATATATGCCTGTGTGCTATCAGTATATAGATATATGCCTGTGTACTATCCGTATATAGATATATGCCTGTGTACTATCCGTATATAGATATATGCCTGTGTACTATCCGTATATAGATATATGCCTGTGTACTATCAGTATATAGATATATGCCTGTGTACTATCAGTATATAGATATATGCCTGTGTACTATCCGTATATAGATATATGCCTGTGTACTATCAGTGTATAGATGTATGCCCGTGTACTATCAGTATATAGATATATGCCTGTGTACTATCAGTATATAGATATATACCTGTGTCCTATCAGTATATAGATATATGCCCGTGTACTATCCGTATATAGATATATGCCTGTGTACTATCCGTATATAGATATATGCCTGTGTACTATCCGTATATAGATATATGCCTGTGTGCTATCCGTATATAGATATATGCCTGTGTACTATCAGTATATAGATATATGCCTGTGTACTATCCGTATATAGATATATGCCTGTGTGCTATCAGTATATAGATATATGCCTGTGTACTATCCGTATATAGATATATGCCTGTGTACTATCCGTATATAGATATATGCCTGTGTACTATCAGTATATAGATATATGCCTGTGTACTATCAGTATATAGATAAATGCCTGTGTACTATCAGTATATAGATATATGCCTGTGTGCTATCAGTATATAGATATATGCCTGTGTACTATCCGTATATAGATATATGCCTGTGTACTATCCGTATATAGATATATGCCTGTGTGCTATCCGTATATAGATATATGCCTGTGTGCTATCAGTATATAGATATATGCCTGTGTACTATCCGTATATAGATATATGCCTGTGTACTATCCGTATATAGATATATGCCTGTGTACTATCAGTATATAGATATATGCCTGTGTACTATCCGTATATAGATATATGCCTGTGTACTATCCGTATATAGATATATGCCTGTGTACTATCAGTATATAGATATATGCCTGTGTACTATCCGTATATAGATATATGCCTGTGTGCTATCAGTATATAGATATATGCCTGTGTGCTATCAGTATATAGATATATGCCTGTGTACTATCAGTATATAGATATATGCCTGTGTACTATCAGTATATAGATATATGCCTGTGTACTATCAGTATATAGATATATGCCTGTGTGCTATCAGTATATAGATATATGCCTGTGTACTATCAGTATATAGATATACGCCTGTGTGCTATCAGTATATAGATATATGCCTGTGTACTATCAGTATATAGATATATGCCTGTGTACTATCAGTATATAGATATATGCCTGTGTACTATCAGTATATAGATATATGCCTGTGTACTATCAGTATATAGATATATGCCTGTGTACTATCAGTATATAGATATATGCCTGTGTGCTATCAGTATATAGATATATGCCTGTGTACTATCAGTATATAGATATATGCCTGTGTACTATCCGTATATAGATATATGCCTGTGTACTATCAGTATATAGATATATGCCTGTGTACTATCAGTATATAGATATATGCCTGTGTACTATCAGTATATAGATATATGCCTGTGTACTATCAGTATATAGATATATGCCTGTGTACTATCAGTATATAGATATATGCCTGTGTACTATCAGTATATAGATATATGCCTGTGTACTATCCGTATATAGATATATGCCTGTGTACTATCAGTATATAGATATATGCCTGTGTACTATCAGTATATAGATATATGCCTGTGTACTATCAGTATATAGATATATGCCTGTGTACTATCAGTATATAGATATATGCCTGTGTACTATCAGTATATAGATATATGCCTGTGTACTATCAGTATATAGATATATGCCTGTGTACTATCAGTATATAGATATATGCCTGTGTACTATCCGTATATAGATATATGCCTGTGTACTTTCAGTATATAGATATATGCCTGTGTACTATCAGTATATAGATATATGCCTGTGTACTATCAGTATATAGATATATGCCTGTGTACTATCAGTATATAGATATATGCCTGTGTGCTATCAGTATATAGATATATGCCTGTGTACTATCAGTATATAGATATATGCCTGTGTACTATCCGTATATAGATATATGCCTGTGTACTATCAGTATATAGATATATGCCTGTGTACTATCAGTATATAGATATATGCCTGTGTACTATCAGTATATAGATATATGCCTGTGTACTATCAGTATATAGATATATGCCTGTGTACTATCAGTATATAGATATATGCCTGTGTACTATCAGTATATAGATATATGCCTGTGTACTATCAGTATATAGATATATGCCTGTGTACTATCAGTATATAGATATATGCCTGTGTACTATCAGTATATAGATATATGCCTGTGTACTATCAGTATATAGATATATGCCTGTGTGCTATCAGTATATAGATATATGCCTGTGTACTATCAGTATATAGATATATGCCTGTGTACTATCAGTATATAGATATATGCCTGTGTACTATCCGTATATAGATATATGCCTGTGTACTTTCAGTATATAGATATATGCCTGTGTACTATCAGTATATAGATATATGCCTGTGTGCTATCAGTATATAGATATATGCCTGTGTACTATCAGTATATAGATATACGCCTGTGTGCTATCAGTATATAGATATATGCCTGTGTACTATCAGTATATAGATATATGCCTGTGTACTATCCGTATATAGATATATGCCTGTGTACTATCAGTATATAGATATATGCCTGTGTACTATCAGTATATAGATATATGCCTGTGTACTATCAGTATATAGATATATGCCTGTGTACTATCAGTATATAGATATATGCCTGTGTACTATCAGTATATAGATATATGCCTGTGTGCTATCAGTATATAGATATATGCCTGTGTACTATCAGTATATAGATATATGCCTGTGTACTATCCGTATATAGATATATGCCTGTGTACTATCAGTATATAGATATATGCCTGTGTACTATCAGTATATAGATATATGCCTGTGTACTATCAGTATATAGATATATGCCTGTGTACTATCAGTATATAGATATATGCCTGTGTACTATCAGTATATAGATATATGCCTGTGTACTATCAGTATATAGATATATGCCTGTGTACTATCAGTATATAGATATATGCCTGTGTACTATCAGTATATAGATATATGCCTGTGTACTATCAGTATATAGATATATGCCTGTGTGCTATCAGTATATAGATATATGCCTGTGTACTATCAGTATATAGATATATGCCTGTGTACTATCAGTATATAGATATATGCCTGTGTACTATCCGTATATAGATATATGCCTGTGTACTTTCAGTACATAGATATATGCCTGTGTACTATCAGTATATAGATATATGCCTGTGTACTATCAGTATATAGATATATGCCTGTGTACTATCAGTATATAGATATATGCCTGTGTACTATCAGTATATAGATATATGCCTGTGTACTATCAGTATATAGATATATGCCTGTGTACTATCAGTATATAGATATATGCCTGTGTACTATCCGTATATAGATATATGCCTGTGTACTATCAGTATATAGATATATGCCTGTGTACTATCAGTATATAGATATATGCCTGTGTACTATCAGTATATAGATATATGCCTGTGTACTATCAGTATATAGATATATGCCTGTGTACTATCAGTATATAGATATATGCCTGTGTACTATCAGTATATAGATATATGCCTGTGTACTATCAGTATATAGATATATGCCTGTGTACTATCAGTATATAGATATATGCCTGTGTACTATCAGTATATAGATATATGCCTGTGTACTATCAGTATATAGATATATGCCTGTGTACTATCAGTATATAGATATATGCCTGTGTGCTATCAGTATATAGATATATGCCTGTGTACTATCCGTATATACATATATGCCTGTGTACTATCCGTATATAGATATATGCCTGTGTACTATCCGTATATAGATATATGCCTGTGTACTATCGGTATATAGATATATGCCTGTGTACTATCAGTATATAGATATATGCCTGTGTACTATCAGTATATAGATATATGCCTGTGTACTATCATATATGGATATATGCCTATGTACTATCAGTATATAGATATATGCCTGTGTACTATCCGTATATAGATATATGCCTGTGTACTATCAGTATATAGATATATGCCTGTGTTCTATCAGTATATAGATATATGCCTGTGTACTATCCGTATATAGATATATGCCTGTGTACTATCCGTATATAGATATATGCCTGTGTACTATCCGTATATAGATATATGCCTGTGTGCTATCCGTATATAGATATATGCCTGTGTACTATCAGTATATAGATATATGCCTGTGTACTATCCGTATATAGATATATGCCTGTGTATTATCCGTATATAGATATATGCCTGTGTACTATCAGTATATAGATATATGCCTGTGTACTATCAGTATATAGATATATGCCTGTGTACTATCAGTATATAGATAAATGCCTGTGTACTATCAGTATATAGATAAATGCCTGTGTACTATCAGTATATAGATATATGCCTGTGTGCTATCAGTATATAGATATATGCCTGTGTGCTATCAGTATATAGATATATGCCTGTGTGCTATCAGTATATAGATATATGCCTGTGTGCTATCCGTATATAGATATATGCCTGTGTACTATCCGTATATAGATATATGCCTGTGTGCTATCCGTATATAGATATATGCCTGTGTACTATCAGTATATAGATATATGCCTGTGTACTATCCGTATATAGATATATGCCTGTGTACTATCAGTATATAGATATATGCCTGTGTACTATCCGTATATAGATATATGCCTGTGTACTATCAGTATATAGATATATGCCTGTGTACTATCAGTATATAGATATATGCCTGTGTACTATCAGTATATAGATATATGCCTGTGTGCTATCCGTATATAGATATATGCCTGTGTGCTATCAGTATATAGATATAGGCCTGTGTACTATCAGTATATAGATATATGCCTGTGTACTATCAGTATATAGATATATGCCTGTGTACTATCAGTATATAGATATATGCCTGTGTACTATCAGTATATAGATATATGCCTGTGTACTATCAGTATATAGATATATGCCTGTGTACTATCAGTATATAGATATATGCCTGTGTACTATCAGTATATAGATATATGCCTGTGTACTATCAGTATATAGATATATGCCTGTGTACTATCAGTATATAGATATATGCCTGTGTACTATCCGTATATAGATGTATGCCTGTGTACTATCCGTATATAGATATATGCCTGTGTACTATCAGTATATAGATATATGCCTGTGTACTATCAGTATATAGATATATGCCTGTGTACTATCAGTATATAGATATATGCCTGTGTACTATCAGTATATAGATATATGCCTGTGTACTATCAGTATATAGATATATGCCTGTGTACTATCAGTATATAGATATATGCCTGTGTACTATCAGTATATAGATATATGCCTGTGTACTATCCGTATATAGATATATGCCTGTGTACTATCAGTATATAGATATATGCCTGTGTACTATCAGTATATAGATATATGCCTGTGTACTATCAGTATATAGATATATGCCTGTGTACTATCAGTATATAGATATATGCCTGTGTACTATCAGTATATAGATATATGCCTGTGTGCTATCAGTATATAGATATATGCCTGTGTACTATCCGTATATACATATATGCCTGTGTACTATCCGTATATAGATATATGCCTGTGTACTATCCGTATATAGATATATGCCTGTGTACTATCCGTATATAGATATATGCCTGTGTACTATCTGATATATGCCTGTGTACTATCAGTATATAGATATATGCCTGTGTACTATCTGATATATGCCTGTGTACTATCAGTATATAGATATATGCCTGTGTACTATCTGATATATGCCTGTGTACTATCCGTATATAGATATATGCCTGTGTACTATCCGTATATAGATATATGCCTGTGTACTATCAGTATATAGATATATGCCTGTGTACTATCAGTATATAGATATATGCCTGTGTACTATCAGTATATAGATATATGCCTGTGTGCTATCAGTATATAGATATATGCCTGTGTACTATCAGTATATAGATATATGCCTGTGTACTATCAGTATATAGATATATGCCTGTGTACTATCCGTATATAGATATATGCCTGTGTACTATCATATATGGATATATGCCTGTGTACTATCAGTATATAGATATATGCCTGTGTACTATCCGTATATAGATATATGCCTGTGTACTATCAGTATATAGATATATGCCTGTGTGCTATCAGTATATAGATATATGCCTGTGTACTATCAGTATATAGATAAATGCCTGTGTGCTATCAGTATATAGATATATGCCTGTGTACTATCCGTATATAGATATATGCCTGTGTACTATCCGTATATAGATATATGCCTGTGTGCTATCCGTATATAGATATATGCCTGTGTACTATCCGTATATAGATATATGCCTGTGTACTATCAGTATATAGATATATGCCTGTGTGCTATCCGTATATAGATATATGCCTGTGTACTATCAGTATATAGATATATGCCTGTGTGCTATCCGTATATAGATATATGCCTGTGTACTATCAGTATATAGATATATGCCTGTGTACTATCCGTATATAGATATATGCCTGTGTACTATCCGTATATAGATATATGCCTGTGTACTATCAGTATATAGATATATGCCTGTGTACTATCAGTATATAGATATATGCCTGTGTACTATCAGTATATAGATATATGCCTGTGTGCTATCAGTATATAGATATATGCCTGTGTACTATCAGTATGGAGTCAAGGGAAAACTGCTCCAATTACGTCTTAAGAAGTGACAGGCTTTTCTTTGACGCGGGCGTCTTTTTTACGCACCGTCTTTTGACAGCGGCGCGTAAAAAAAATTACCGTCGGCACAGAACATCGTAAGACCCATTCAAATGAATGGGCAGATGTTTGCCAACGCTTTTGAGCCGCATTTTTGGACGTAATTCGGGGCTAAATCGCCAGAATTACGTCCGTAAATAGTGTGTGTGAACCCAGCCTTACTGTGAGTGGGGAGCTGATGGTCATTTTACTGTGAGTGGGGGGGGAGCTGATGGTCATTTTACCGTGAGTGGGGGGGCTGATGGTGATTTTACTGTGAGTGGGGGGGCTGATGGTCATTTTACTGTGAGTGGGGGGGCTGATGGTCATTTTACTGTGAGGGGGGGGGGGGCTGATGGTCATTTTACTGTGAGTGGGGGGGCTGATGGTCATTTTACTGTGAGTGGAGGGGCTGATGTTGATTTTACTATGAGTGGGGGCTGATGGTGATTTTACTGTGAGTGGGGTGGCTGATGGTGATTTTACTGTGAGTGGGGTGGCTGATGGTGATTTTACTGTGAGTGGGGGGGCTGATGGTCATTTTACTGTGAGTGGGGGGGGCTGATGGTGATTTTACTGTGAGTGGAGGGGCTGATGGTCATTTTATTGTGAGTGGGGGCTGATGGTGATTTTACTGTGAGTGGGGGGCTGATGGTCATTTTACTGTGAGTGGAGGGGCTGATGGTGATTTTACTGTGAGTGGGGGGCTGATGTTGATTTTACTGTGAGTGGGGGGGGCTGATGGTCATTTTACTGTGAGTGGGGGGGGGCTGATGGTGATTTTACTGTGAGTGGGGGGGGGGGGCTGATGGTGATTTTACTGTGAGTGGGGGGGCTGATGGTCATTTTACTGTGAGTGGGGTGGCTGATGGTGATTTTACTGTGAGTGGGGGGGCTGATGGTCATTTTACTGTGAGTGGGGGGGGCTGATGGTGATTTTACTGTGAGTGGAGGGGCTGATGGTCATTTTATTGTGAGTGGGGGCTGATGGTGATTTTACTGTGAGTGGGGGGCTGATGGTCATTTTACTGTGAGTGGAGGGGCTGATGGTGATTTTACTGTGAGTGGGGAGCTGATGGTCATTTTACTGTGAGTGGGGGGGCTGATGGTGATTTTACTGTGAGTGGAGGGGCTGATGTTGATTTTACTGTGAGTGGGGGGGCTGATGGTGATTTTACTGTGAGTGGAGGGGCTGATGGTGATTTTACTGTGAGTGGAGGGGCTGATGGTGATTTTACTGTGAGTGGGGGGGCTGATGGTGATTTTACTGTGAGTGGAGGGGCTGATGTTGATTTTACTGTGAGTGGGGGGGGCTGATGGTCATTTTACTGTGAGTGGGGGGGGGGCTGATGGTGATTTTACTGTGAGTGGGGGGGGGGGGGCTGATGGTGATTTTACTGTGAGTGGGGGGGCTGATGGTCATTTTACTGTGAGTGGGGGGGCTGATGGTCATTTTACTGTGAGTGGGGGGGCTGATGGTCATTTTACTGTGAGTGGGGGGGGGCTGATGGTCATTTTACTGTGAGTGGAGGGGCTGATGGTCATTTTACTGTGAGTGGGGGGGGGGCTGATGGTGATTTTACTATGAGTGGAGGGGCTGATGGTCATTTTACTATGAGTGGGGGCTGATGGTTATTTCACTGTGAGTGGGGGGGGGGGGGCTGATGGTCTTCAAGTGGTTTCCACCTCTGACCTCCAATTGAAACTAATAGTAGGAAGAAAATAGCTGTGGCGCTCGTTTGGAGCTTTTTTTGCTGCGTCTTTTGCATTCGCTTCAACGGCTTAAAAAAAACCACAAAAAAACCCCATCAAATAACGCTGTCAATTCAAAAGCAGATTTTTTTTAGCTATTTTCTGTCTTTCTCTAAACAATTTTTGGTAGGGGGGCCCTGAGGAATATTTTTTTTTCCAGGGGTGGCTCAAGTCCGAAAAGGTTGGGAAACTCTGTAGCAGGCTACGGCGGCGCCTGCAGCCTATGAGTCGCAGGGACAGTTGGCGTGATGACATCTCTGGATCAAGCCGGCCTACGCAAGGATCCTGTCAGGTGGAGGTGGGGGGCAGTATGGCACTGTCTACAAGGGGGATGTGGGGGCTGTATGTCACGTTCTACAATGGGGAGGTGGGTGCTGTATAACACTGTCTACAAGGGGGCGGTGGGGGACACTGTGTACAAGAGGGAGGTGGGGCTGTATGACACTACAAGGGGCAGATGGGGGCTGTATGGCACTGTCTACAAGGAGGAGGTGGGGGATTATGACACTGTCTACAAGGAGGAGGTGGGGGATTATGGCACTGTCTACAAGGAGGAGGTGGGGGATTATGGCACTGTCTACAAGGAGGAGGTGGGGGATTATGGCACTGTCTAAAGGGAGGCTGTACGGCACAATCTACAGGGGGCACTTTCTACTAGGGGGGCTGTGGGGGCATTCTACTCTGTGGAGGCCACTAAGCGGACATCATACTGTGTAGGGGCACTACAAGGGGCAATATAATGTGTGTGGCACTTAGGGGGCATAACACTGTGTGGGCACAATTAGAGGACAAAATACTGTGTCCTTGAAGGCGTTATAATATATTACATTATTAAATATTATTATTATACTGTGTGTGGGGCAATAAAGGGGCATTACACTTTGTGGGGGCACTATATAGGGCATTATACTGTGGGGAGGAATTATGCTTTTTTATGGGGCATTTTTTATAATGGCGTGGGGCGCCGAAAGATAATTTCGCACGGGGCGCCATCTACACTAAGGCCGGCCCTGCCCCCTTACAAGCGTCCAAGGGGTTAGTTATATATACCAACAAATCATCTGCATAAGCTGCAGTTTTATGCTCAAAATCTCCCACCTTAAGGCCTTTAATAGTGGGGGTTTGTCGTATCTTCAGTAGCAATGTTTCTATTGCGAGTATAAACCGAGTGGGAGATAAAGGGCATCCCTGACCAATGGCGGATCATCATATGGGCGGTTCGGGCGGCCGCCCGAGGCACTCAGGGGGTCCATTGCTGCCCGAACTGCACATAATCGTAAAAACTATGCAGCGCAGTTGCGCTGCTAACTGTCACTGCAGAGAGAAGGTGCAGGCAGAACAATTCGGGGCCGGCTTAGCCGGGATAGTGAAAGTTACCTCTCTACATAAATGTGCTCCGAATTGAAGGCTAAAGGACCTTTGATGACATCGTGCCCATGTGACCCCCGCCCACCAATCAGGTCCGTCTATCACGGTGAAGAAGGCCCGCCCACCAGTCAAGTTTTTACACAGAGCTCCAGGCTGGTGAGTGCTTTTCCAAACCCCCATTCCTTCATCACTCACTCCATCTGTTCATCCCTCCATAACTCACTCCCCCCCTTCATCACTGCTGTGTGTGTAACGCTTTATACAGGGGGCTGTGTGTGTGTGTGTCTGTGTGTGCGTGTGTGTGTGACGCTATATACGGGGGGATGTGTGTGTGACGCTATATACAGGGGGATGTGTGTGTGACGCTATATACAGGGGGATGTGTGTGTGACGCTTTATACAGGGGGATGTGTGTGATGCTATATACAGGGGGATGTGTGTGTGATGCTATATACAGGGGGATGTGTGTGTGACGCTATATACAGGGGGATGTGTGTGTGACGCTATATACAGGGGGATGTGTGTGATGCTATATACAGGGGGATGTGTGTGTGACGCTTTATACAGGGGGATGTGTGTGACGCTATATACAGGGGGATGTGTGTGTGACGCTATATACAGGGGGATGTGTGTGTGATGCTATATACAGGGGGATGTGTGTGTGACGCTATATACAGGGGGATGTGTGTATGGCGCTATATACAGGGGGATGTGTGTGTGACGCTATATACAGGGGGATGTGTGTGTAACGCTATATACAGGGGGATGTGTGTATGGCGCTATATACAGGGGGATGTGTGTGTGAAGCTATATACAGGGGGATGTGTGTGACGCTATATACAGGGGCTGTGTGTGATGCTATATACAGGGGGATGTGTGTGAGGTGCTATATACAGGGGGCTGTGTGTGTGACGCTATATACAGGGGGATGTGTGTGTGACGCTATATACAGGGGGATGTGTGTGTGTGACGCTATATACAGGGGGCTGTGTGTGTGTGACGCTATATACAGGGGGCTGTGTGTGTGACGTTATATACAGGGGGTGTGTGTGTGGTGCTATATACAGGGGGATGTGTGTGTGACGCTATATACAGGGGGATGTGTGTGTGACGCTATATACAGGGGGATGTGTGTGAGGTGCTATATACAGGGGGCTGTGTGTGTGATGCTATATACAGGGGGATGTGTGTGACGCTATATACAGGGGGATGTGTGTGTGACGCTATATACAGGGGGATGTGTGTGTGACGCTATATACAGGGGGATGTGTGTGTGACGCTATATACAGGGGGATGTGTGTGTGACGCTATATACAGGGGGATGTGTGTGTGACGCTATATACAGGGGGATGTGTGTGATGCTATATACAGGGGGATGTGTGTGTGATGCTATATACAGGGGGATGTGTGTGTGATGCTATATACAGGGGGATGTGTGTGTGACGCTATATACAGGGGGATGTGTGTGTGTGACGCTATATACAGGGGGATGTGTGTGACGCTATATGCAGGGGGCTGTGTGTGTGATGCTATATACAGGGGGATGTGTGTGATGCTATATACAGGGGGCTGTGTGTGTGATGCTATATACAGGGGGATGTGTGTGTAACGCTTTATACAGGGGGATGTGTGTGATGCTATATACAGGGGGATGTGTGTGATGCTATATACAGGGGGATGTGTGTGTGACGCTATATACAGGGGGATGTGTGTGACGCTATATACAGGGGGATGTGTGTGTGGCGCTATATACAGGGGGATGTGTGTGTGGCGCTATATACAGGGGGATGTGTGTGACACTATATACAGGGGGATGTGTGTGTGACGCTATATACAGGGGGATGTGTGTGTGTGACGCTATATACAGGGGGATGTGTGTGTGACGCTATATACAGGGGGCTGTGTGTGTGACGCTATATACAGGGGGATGTGTGTGATGCTATATACAGGGGGATGTGTGTGATGCTATATACAGGGGGATGTGTGTGTAACGCTATATACAGGGGGATGTGTGTGTGACGCTATATACAGGGGCTGTGTGTGGTGCTATATACAGGGGGATGTGTGTGTGTGAAGCTATATACAGGGGGATGTGTGTTTGGTGCTGTATACAGGAGGATGTGTGTGTGATGCTATATACAGGGGGATGTGTGTGTGACGCTATATACAGGGGGATGTGTGTGTGACGCTATATACAGGGGGATGTGTGTGATGCTATATACAGGGGGATGTGTGTGTGACGCTATATACAGGGGCTGTGTGTGGTGCTATATACAGGGGGATGTGTGTGTGTGAAGCTATATACAGGGGGATGTGTGTTTGGTGCTGTATACAGGGGGATGTGTGTGTGACGCTATATACAGGGGGCTGTGTGTGTGACGCTATATACAGGGGGATGTGTGTGTGACGCTATATACAGGGGGCTGTGTGTGTGGCGCTATATACAGGGGGATGTGTGTGACACTATATACAGGGGGATGTGTGTGACGCTATATACAGGGGGATGTGTGTGACGCTATATACAGGGGGATGTGTGTGTGACGCTATATACAGGGGGATGTGTGTGTGACGCTATATACAGGGGGATGTGTGTGTGACGCTATATACAGGGGGATGTGTGTGTGACGCTATATACAGGGGGATGTGTGTGTGACGCTATATACAGGGGGATGTGTGTGTGACGCTATATACAGGGGGATGTGTGTGTGACGCTATATACAGGGGGATGTGTGTGTGACGCTATATACAGGGGGCTGTGTGTGTGACGCTATATACAGGGGGATGTGTGTGATGCTATATACAGGGGGATGTGTGTGATGCTATATACAGGGGGATGTGTGTGTAACGCTATATACAGGGGGATGTGTGTGTGACGCTATATACAGGGGCTGTGTGTGGTGCTATATACAGGGGGATGTGTGTGTGTGAAGCTATATACAGGGGGATGTGTGTTTGGTGCTGTATACAGGAGGATGTGTGTGTGATGCTATATACAGGGGGATGTGTGTGATGCTATATACAGGGGGATGTGTGTGTGACGCTATATACAGGGGCTGTGTGTGGTGCTATATACAGGGGGATGTGTGTGTGGTGCTATATACAGGGGGATGTGTGTGTGTGAAGCTATATACAGGGGGATGTGTGTTTGGTGCTGTATACAGGGGGATGTGTGTGTGACGCTATATACAGGGGGCTGTGTGTGTGACGCTATATACAGGGGGATGTGTGTGTGACGCTATATACAGGGGGCTGTGTGTGTGGCGCTATATACAGGGGGATGTGTGTGACACTATATACAGGGGGATGTGTGTGACGCTATATACAGGGGGATGTGTGTGACGCTATATACAGGGGGATGTGTGTGTGACGCTATATACAGGGGGATGTGTGTGTGACGCTATATACAGGGGGATGTGTGTGTGACGCTATATACAGGGGGATGTGTGTGTGACGCTATATACAGGGGGATGTGTGTGTGACGCTATATACAGGGGGATGTGTGTGTGACGCTATATACAGGGGGATGTGTGTGTGACGCTATATACAGGGGGATGTGTGTGTGACGCTATATACAGGGGGATGTGTGTGTGACGCTATATACAGGGGGATGTGTGTGTGACGCTATATACAGGGGGATGTGTGTGTGACGCTATATACAGGGGGATGTGTGTGTGACGCTATATACAGGGGGATGTGTGTGTGACGCTATATACAGGGGGATGTGTGTGTGACGCTATATACAGGGGGATGTGTGTGTGACGCTATATACAGGGGGATGTGTGTGTGACGCTATATACAGGGGGATGTGTGTGTGACGCTATATACAGGGGGATGTGTGTGTGACGCTATATACAGGGGGATGTGTGTGTGACGCTATATACAGGGGGATGTGTGTGTGACGCTATATACAGGGGGATGTGTGTGTGACGCTATATACAGGGGGATGTGTGTGTGACGCTATATACAGTGGGATGTGTGTGTGGCGCTATATACAGGGGGATGTGTGTGACGCTATATACAGGGGGATGTGTGTGACGCTATATACAGGGGGATGTGTGTGACGCTATATACAGGGGGATGTATGTGACGCTATATACAGGGGGATGTGTGTGTGACGCTATATACAGGGGGATGTGTGTGTGACGCTATATACAGGGGGCTGTGTGTGTGACGCTATATACAGGGGGATGTGTGTGTGACGCTATATACAGGGGGATGTGTGTGTGACGCTATATACAGGGGGATGTGTGTGTGACGCTATATACAGGGGGATGTGTGTGTGACGCTATATACAGGGGGATGTGTGTCTGACGCTATATACAGGGGGCTGTGTGTGTGACGCTATATACAGGGTGATGTGTGTGTGTGACGCTATATACAGGGGGATGTGTGTGACGCTATATACAGGGGGATGTGTGTGACGCTATATACAGGGGGATGTGTGTGTGTGACGCTATATACAGGGGGATGTGTGTGTGACGCTATATACAGGGGGATGTGTGTGTGACGCTATATACAGGGGGATGTGTCTGACGCTATATACAGGGGGCTGTGTGTGTGGTGCTATATACAGGGGGATGTGTGTGTGTGACGCTATATACAGGGGGATGTGTGTGACGCTATATACAGGGGGATGTGTGTGACGCTATATACAGGGGGATGTGTGTGTGACGCTATATACAGGGGGATGTGTGTGTGACGCTATATACAGGGGGATGTGTGTGTGACGCTATATACAGGGGGATGTGTGTGTGACGCTATATACAGGGGGATGTGTGTGTGACGCTATATACAGGGGGATGTGTGTGTGACGCTATATACAGGGGGATGTGTGTGTGACGCTATATACAGGGGGATGTGTGTGTGACGCTATATACAGGGGGATGTGTGTGTGACGCTATATACAGGGGGATGTGTGTGTGACGCTATATACAGGGGGATGTGTGTGTGACGCAATATACAGGGGGATGTGTGTGACACGCAATATACAGGGGGATGTGTGTGTGACGCTATATACAGGGGGATGTGTGTGTGATGCTATATACAGGGGGATGTGTGTGACGCTATATACAGGGGGCTGTGTGTGTGATGCTATATACAGGGGGATGTGTGTGACGCTATATACAGGGGGATGTGTGTGTGATGCTATATACAGGGGGATGTGTGTGTGATGCTATATACAGGGGGCTGTGTGTGTGTTGCTATATACAGGGGGATGTGTGTGTGACGCTATATACAGGGGGATGTGTGTGTGTGACGCTATATACATTGGGATGTGTGTGTGACGCTATATACAGGGGGATGTGTGTGACGCTATATACAGGGGGATGTGTGTGTGACGCTATATAGAGGGGGATGTGTGTGTGACGCTATATACAGTGGGCTGTGTGTGTGACGCTATATACAGGGGGATGTGTGTGTGACGCTATATACAGGAGTGTGTGTGTGTGTGTGTGTGACACTATACAGGGGGATGTGTGTGTGACGCTATATACAGGGGGATGTGTGTGTGACGCTATATACAGGGGCTGTGTGTGGTGCTATATACAGGGGGATGTGTGTGTGTGACGCTATATACAGGGGGCTGTGTGTGTGACTCTATATACAGGGGGATGTGTGTGTGACGATATATACAGGGGGATGTGTGTGTGACGCTATATACAGGGGGATGTGTGTGTGTGTGACGCTATATACAGGGGGATGTGTGTGTGTGTGACGCTATATACAGGGGGCTGTGTGTGTGACGCTATATACAGGGGGCTGTGTGTGTGTGAAGCTATATACAGGGGGATGTGTGTGTGACGCTATATACAGGGGCTGTGTGTGGTGCTATATACAGGGGGATGTGTGTGTGTGAAGCTATATACAGGGGGATGTGTGTTTGGTGCTGTATACAGGGGGATGTGTGTGTGACGCTATATACAGGGGGCTGTGTGTGTGGCGCTATATACAGGGGGATGTGTGTGACGCTATATACAGGGGGATGTGTGTGACGCTATATACAGGGGGATGTGTGTGACGCTATATACAGGGGGATGTGTGTGACGCTATATACAGGGGGATGTGTGTGACGCTATATACAGGGGGATGTGTGTGTGACGCTATATACAGGGGGATGTGTGTTTGACGCTATATACAGGGGGATGTGTGTTTGACGCTATATACAGGGGGATGTGTGTGACGCTATATACAGGGGGATGTGTGTGTGACGCTATATACAGGGGGCTGTGTGTGTGACGCTATATACAGGGGGATGTGTGTGTGACGCTATATACAGGGGGATGTGTGTGTGACGCTATATACAGGGGGATGTGTGCGTGACGCTATATACAGGGGGATGTGTGCGTGACGCTATATACAGGGGGATGTGTGCGTGACGCTATATACAGGGGGATGTGTGTGTGACGCTATATACAGGGGGATGTGTGTGTGACGCTATATACAGGGGGCTGTGTGTGTGATGCTATATACAGGGGGATGTGTGTGTGACGCTATATACAGGGGGATGTGTGTGTGACGCTATATACAGGGGGATGTGTGTGTGACGCTATATACAGGGGGATGTGTGTGTGACGCTATATACAGGGGGATGTGTGTGTGACGCTATATACAGGGGGATGTGTGTGTGACGCTATATACAGGGGGATGTGTGTGTGACGCTATATACAGGGGGATGTGTGTGTGACGCTATATACAGGGGGATGTGTGTGTGACGCTATATACAGGGGGATGTGTGTGTGACGCTATATACAGGGGGATGTGTGTGTGACGCTATATACAGGGGGATGTGTGTGTGACGCTATATACAGGGGGATGTGTGTGTGACGCTATATACAGGGGGATGTGTGTGTGACGCTATATACAGGGGGATGTGTGTGTGACGCAATATACAGGGGGATGTGTGTGTGACGCAATATACAGGGGGATGTGTGTGACACGCAATATACAGGGGGATGTGTGTGTGTGACGCAATATACAGGGGGATGTGTGTGACACTATATACAGGGAGATGTGTGTGTGTGTGTGTGACGCTTTATACAGGGGGCTGTGTGTGTGACGCAATATACAGGGGGATGTGTGTGTGACGCAATATACAGGGGGATGTGTGTGACACTATATACAGGGAGATGTGTGTGTGTGTGTGTGTGACGCTTTATACAGGGGGCTGTGTGTGTGACGCTATATACAGGGGGATGTGTGTGTGTGTGACGCTATATACAGGGGGATGTGTGTTTGGTGCTATATACAGGGGGATGTGTGTGTGTGTGTGTGTGTGTGTGATGCTATATACAGGGGGATGTGTGTGTGATTCTATATACAGGGGGATGTGTGTGTGACGCTATATACAGGGGGATGTGTGTGTGTGTGACGCTATATACAGGGGGATGTGTGTGTGTGACGCTATATACAGGGGGATGTGTGTGTGTGACGCCATATACAGGGGGATGTGTGTGTGTGACGCTATATACAGGGGGATGTGTGTGTGACGCTATATACAGGGGCGTTTGTGCACGTGGTGCTTTACTATACAGTGTTTGACACAATTATATTCCGGGGTGCAGTGTATGGTGCGATTATATTTAAAGGCACAGTGTATGGCACTATGATCATTTTGTTTTCGTTTATATGTGTAGAAATGTTGGAAAAGTGAGCAACAGAAGACATCTAAGTGACAAATTCTGCAGAAATGGGTCATGGCCGGGAGAAGTCGTAATGAAGTCTGGACCGGATGGAGAAGAAAAGAGGAATAAAGTTACCAGAATCTGAGAAGTCGTCACCTGTGAGTCACTAGATTTATAGAGAATCTGTCACCTCTCCTGACATGTTTATTATAGGAAATCCTTGTGTTTCACTAAAAGTCTTTGTTCAGTCCAGGACTGACAGACAAATGCGTGTTACCATTCCCCTTGTTAGGAGGATGTGTCCCTGCACAGTGCGATACTGTCAGCGATGGTTGGAGACTGTCAGTATGTAGGGACACAGCCAGACAAGGGGAATCGTAACACCCATCTGTTAATGCTTGCACAAAAAGGTAGTGTTACGGCTCGGCGGGGGAGAAGGGGGGCCCAAGTTTGGGTAACAGCCCAGGGCTATAGTCTACTTAATCCGCCACTGTCCCTGACGTGTACCATTCCGGATAGGGAAGGAATCTGAAAAGGTGCCATTCACTTTTGCTGTGGGAATCGTGTATAGTGAAAAAATTGCATCTATGAATTGTTGTGGGAAACCAAATTTATTGAGAGCAGCTTTTAGGAATGTCCAATCAATGCGTTCAAAAGCTTTTTCTGCATCCGTACCAAGTAGTATCAGAGGTGTCTTATGTTGTTTCACAAAATACATGGCATGAATGGTTCTTGTAGTATTAAACTTTCCCTCCCTCCCTGGGACAAATCCCACTTGTTCTGCTCCTACAAATTTGGGGAGAAAATAATTAATGCGTGTTTGATAACATTTTTGCCCACCATTTTACATCTGAATTTAATAGGGAAATAGGCCTGTAACTGCTACACCTTCCCAGATCCTTCCCCTCCTTAGGAATTATCGTGATGTTGGCTGCTAATGTTTGGGCAGTGAAATGTGAACCTTACAAAATGTCATTGCAGACGGAAAGAAAGTATGGTAACAGGGTTTGTTTCCATTTTTTATAATAAATAATAGGGAGCCCGTCAGGACCAGGGCTCCTCCCGTTCGGTATGGACATCAACAATTTTTCTAGTTCCTCTAAAGTAAACGGGGCCACCAAAGAATATTGTTCCTCTTCTGTCAAGGAAGGAGCATCAATGGAATTTAAGGCTGGGTTCACACGTGGCGGAATTTCACTTGAATTCCGCTGCGGACACTCCGCAGCGTTAATCCGCAGCGGAGCCGTTTCTGCATTGACTTCCACTTCTATTTAGAAGTGTTCGTTTAGACGATGCGTAAAATTCCGCTGCGGAGCATAGGCTGCGGAGCGGAATTTGGTGTCCGCAGCATGCTCTGTCTGTTGCGGAGCAGTGGCGGACTGTTTGCGGACACATGGCGGAATTTCTCCATTGACTTCAATGGAGATTCTAAATTCCGCAATGAAGTCCGCAGCTGTCATGCACATGTTATGTGTGCTGCGGATGCGTCTTGCTTTTTTAACATGACATTTCTTCATTCTGGCTGGACCTATGTATTTCTAGGTCTACAGCCAGACTGAGGAAGTCAATGGGGCTCCCGTAATTACGGGAGCGTTGCTAGGAGACGTCTGTAAATAGTCACTGTCCAGGGTGCTGAAAGAGTTAAGCGATCGGCAGTAACTGTTTCAGCACCCTGGACAGTGACTACCGATCCCAATATACATCAACCTGTAAAAAAATAGAAGTTCATACTTACCGAGAACTCCCTGCTTCTGTCTCCAGTCCGGCTTCCCAGGATGACGTTTCAGTCTAAGTGACGGCTGCAGCCAATCACAGGCTGCAGCGGTCACATGGACTGCCGCGTCCTCCAGGGAGGTCGGGCTGGATGCCGAAAGAGGGACGCGTCCCCAAGACAACGGCCGGTAAGTATGAAATTCGTTTACTTTCACTAGGGAAAGTGCTGTCCCTTCTCTCTATCCTGCACTGATAGGGAGAAGGGAAGCACTTTTCCCGCAGTCCGCAGCAGCTAGTCCGCATCAATTTACTGCACATTTTGGGCAGATCCGCAGCCGTAATCCGCAACCCGGATTAGGTGCGGCATTGATGCGGACAGTTGCGGAGGAAATCCGCCACGTGGGGGCATGCCCTAAATATTTTCGTATGGCTTCAACATGCGAAACCTGAGTAGACTGAGCAGGCTCTTTTTTAAGGTTGTACAACTCTGAATAGAATGTCCGCAATTCTTGAGCTATTTGATCAGTCTCAGTTGTTTTCCGATCCAATTGACCTTTTATAGAGGAAATAAATGTTTTCCCTCTTTGTTATTTAATAAGATTGGACATCATCTTGTTCCCTTTATCCCCGTGTGCATATGCTTTATATTTAAGTAATTGAAGGGATTTAGCGGAACGTACATTCAGGATGTTTTTGAGTTTCTGGCTGAGATTTTGTAGTTCTATCTGAACGGAGTCCAACTGCGATCTTTTATGTACGTTTTCTAGGGAAGATATTTGGCCTAACACAGCATTTATAAGTTGCGACCTCTGTTTCTTTGCCCTAGACCCCAAGGCAATAAGATCCCCCCTTACAAAGGCTTTGTGTGTCTCCCAAAGGATAGGTTGCGAAATAAGAGGGTCGTCATTAAATGTAAAAAACTCCTTCAATTTACCCTCTAACTTGTGTACATCTTTAGATTTTTCGAGTAGGGTATCGTTAAGTCTCCAGTTCCATCCTCTAACAGGTAGCTCTTTTAAGATGAACTTAACAGAGACCAGAGCATGGTCCGAAATTGTAATGTTCCCTATCGAAGAGGAACAAACCTGGGGCAGGTACTTCTTAGACATAAATAAGTAATCTAAGCGTTGATACGAATCATGTGTATTGGAATAGAAGGAACAATCCCTCATGGACGGGTGATGAAGTCTCCACACATCTATCAACTGCATTTTAGTTAACAGAACTTTAAGGCGTCTAAGGGTCTTATGTGCAATATGAGATGCTTTGGAAGAGGAGTCCAAACCCGGATCCAATGCCAAGTTGAAATTGCCTCCTACCACCACCAAGCCCTCAAAGAAAGGTTAAAGAAGCTGTAATACCTTTACCAACCACTGCGCCTGTCCCACGTTCGGTGCATAAAGATTCACTAGTGTAACTTTCATATTTGAAATAGTACCTTTGCGAAATATATATCTACCAAGTGGGTCAATTTGTGAGGCTTCAAGAACAAAAGGTATAGTATTCCGTATTGCTATAGAAACGCCTCTTTACGCTGCATGATATGTGCAGGGGAACCACTTATCATAAGGCTTGGTATGTAGCGAGGGGATCCTACTAGTTTTAAACTGTGTCTCCTGTAAGAAGACCAAGTCAGCATTCTCTCTTCTCATCATATTGAACACTTGACTTTGTTTTTGCGGAATATTCAGCCCTTTGACATTAAATGTTAAGACTTTACATGAAGCCATCAATCGATCCTACAGTGAGACAGACGCAGTGCTGCCCAAGGACAATCACAGTACAAACATAAAAACACAATCTATATACACGGATATTTGTAAGCACATCACCTAGGCCATTTGAGCTGTATAGAAATGAACTTACAAGGGTTACAATACCGAGATCCAAACACAATCTGAGATCCACATATCGGCAGGTAAACCCTAAGGCCCGAAATTATGTTTCCTTACTAGAAACAGAATAGAGCAAGGGAGGGGGGGGGGGGGAGCACAGCGCCATTAAGAAAGGAGTCAACCCTCAGAAACGGTATCATCTAAATTAACAGATAAGGCAGCAATAAGGAGAATCTCCAATATCATTGCCAGAGTGAACATAAGCCATCAAAGGATAGTACACAGAAGCAACATCGTATGCACATTCTCAGGTCACAAGGAGAAAAGGCAAAAAATAAACTTTTAAGAAAAAAGGGGTGAGTGGAGGAAGCAACATAAAAAGAATACAAGAGGATTTGCATATAGACCAAGTAACAGCAAACAATAATCACTCACACATTCCTCCAAACCCACAGCAAGCTGCAGAAAATAAGAAAAAGTCCTATCATTCAGGGCAGGCACTTCAAGTACCCAAGTTGGTCGCTTGGTAGTTCTTGTATCTCGGAGACTTCAATCTAGGAGCCATCCTCCACTCCTGCTGTGAAGGTAATAGCGGGAAATCTTGATCCATTTGCGCAGGCAGCCAGGACGGTACCTCCATAGGTGTTATACCTGTCTTTTCCCAAAATTTTGGGACGTCATCTGGAGACCAAATGGTAATTTGACGTCCATCTTTTACAGTTGCCAAACCAAACGGGAACAACCATCTCACCGGCAGCTTCTTACCCCGGAGGGTGTCCGTTATGGGCTTCAAAATTCTTCGTTTTGCAAGGGTACTTGGAGCTAGGTCATGAAAAAATAATATTTTTGTACCTTCATATTGAAAGTCCACTTGTTCTCTTGCAGCTTTCAATAAGCATGAGGTGTCCACGAAACTCAATAATCCGCAAATGACCTCTCTCGGTGGTTCATGAAAGGCAAGTTTCGGTCTGAGTGCCCTGTGCACTCTCTCTATCACCATTTTGTCAGCTCCCTCTTGGCCCACCAGATCAGCAAAAATTTGAAAAGTCACCTGTTGCAAAGTGTCTCCTGTAGTCAGTTCGGAAAGACCCCGAATTCTGATGTTCCGTCTACGACTGCGGTTCTTCTGGTCTTCTCTCATCAGGTATTATTGATGTTGGTCTGGTGTGCAGCAAGCATACCTCCCAACCGTCCCGGCGGTCTGAGCAATGTCCCGCCCTGCCCCGGATCTCCCCTGGTGCCAGCCACGCCCCTCTGCAACTAGTGGCGGACCATCATTAGGGCGGTTCGGGCGGCCACCCGGGGCCCAAGGCTCCCAGGGGGCCCATGGCTGCCCGAACCGCACATGACTGCACGGACCCCGTAATGCCCGGTGGCGTCGCTAGGCGAGGTGAGTTTCTGCCCGACTCCCAGCTATTAGCAGCCGTGGTCTGTGCTGCGATCTCTCACTGTGCTGCTTTAGAAGCTTCCCCTCCAACCCCCCTTCTCTGCTTTACACACCTCTCCTCCTGCACCTGCTGCTGCAGTTACTAGTCGGGACGTGACGGAGGGGAGACTGTCTACGGCACTGTGTCGGGCCATCAAAGCTGCTGAACGCCCTCACAAATATCCTGCATAAAAGGTTAGTGCATGTGTGTTTACAATGTGTACTTTATATGTGTATATTGTGCATATTCGTGTGTCTGTGATGTGTGTATATAGTGTATGTATATATAGTGTGTGTGTGTGTGTATGTATATTTAGTGTGTGTATGTATATATGTATATATAGTGTATGCATCTATATATAGTGTGTGTGTGTGTGTGTGTGTGTGTATGTATGTATGTATATATAGTGTGTATGTATATAGTGTATGTGTATATATATATATATATAGTGTACGTACAGTGTGTATGTATATATATATATATATATATTGTATGTATATATCAATATATAGTGTGTGTGTATATATTGTGACAACTTGGGGACCACTTAGCTCATGGGATCGCCATCTCCCGGGTGAGATGGTTGGCACACATAGAAAGTTCACTCCAAAAAGGTTTAAACCAGCCGCAGCTAGCTTTATTGTGTTCACAACAGCAGACAGTGGTACAACAGTAAACATACAAAATAAACCCTAGGCCGTCCAGCCTCCAACTAACACATTCAGTGTCCCTCACTACGTGACACTGAGCCTTGTGCCCAGCACCTCAAAACCTTCAGTTTTACCTCACACAGTGGTGACTCTCACAGGCTGGCATGCCTGTCTTCCCCAGACTGAGAGCCCTGTGTGGACTGCACACACCTGATATAAAGAGCCGTCTCAGGTGGAGCCTAACTAGGCTCATCAGACAGCCCAAGCACCAGCAGAGAAAAGCTGTACAAGTAAGCCCAGCGTAATGTAGGCGCAGCCGTAATGAAGGAAGCGCATGACTAGGTGTTTGGGAGTTTTAGGCTACATGTATAAGGATTGGAGGGTTGTGTGAAAGGGGCATGGGGCAAAAATGTATCTATATGTGGTGGGTGGAGAGTAAAGTATATAAGTCCATGCGGGGAAGAGGCAGCCCTCTTTCCCGCTGGACAACAGGAGAAAAATTTGTCCTGTTATTACATTTAAAAAAAAATATATATATATATTCAAATTTTTTCACTTACCTGATGGAGACGACGATGGCCAGGATCCGGGATGCAGCGATGCAGCACGGCGTGGGATGGCTGGATGCGCTGTTTGCCGGGGCTCTTCCTCCGGTTCCAGCGGCTGGAGAGGAGAGTGAGGGACGCAGCAGCGGGCATTCCAGGCTCAGGAGAGGCCTTCATCAGCAGAAACACCTCGGTCTGGTCGGCGCCGAGGGAGACCCTCCAGGGACCCTCCTCCTCCTGCTGGTCCGGAGCTGCACCCTGGCGACGGGCCGCGGAGGTCTGGGAGGAATCCCATCAGGCGGGCAAGACCGGAGGTGACAGGAGGGGAGGGGCCGCGGCGGCCATCTTCCTCCCTCCTGTCTGCAACGACCAGACCGGAAGTGCACGCTAAACCGGAAGTGCACGCTGGACCGGAAGTGGCAGCTTTCTCCGGCGCCGATGTTCCTGGTGCCGGAGGAGCTCTTCAGAAGGACGTCCGGACATCAGATCCGATCCGGAGGAAGAGGCGGGCGGCCTCCAGATGGGGAGCGAGATCGCCTCCTGCTGGAGCAGGGAGGCGTGTGGCGGCGGCAGCGACCGGAAGGACCCGGGCAGCTTCGGTGAGCGACGCCGGGCCCCATCCGGACGAGGGGGGCAGCGGCCTGCGAGACAAGCGACGAGCAGAAGATTTATTTTTGACAGCCCTGCAGAAGGACTGGATCGGCAGGGCTGTCAGTCTGAATATGTCGCGCCACCAGCGGGTGGCAGGATCGTGGACGAATATGTCACGCCACCAGCGGGTGGCAGGACCGTGGACGGGCCGCGTTCCGCTGGGCCTAGAGCTTCACCGACCAGAAGTGCGCGGAGCTACGGGGAGCGTGGGGTGCAGGAGCACCACTCCCCAGGATCGTCACGACCGATGTCGGGCTCATCAGGAGTGGTGGATGCGTCCGCTGGGAGGTCACCTCAGGGACGGCCGGGTGAGTCTACCACGGATGTGGTGCCGGGGATGTGTGGGGGGGATGTTGTCAATGTCTCAAATGCATTTGATGTTTAGAGGGATGCAGGAATATTTTATGAGAATTTTGCCAGGCGTAGATCAGTCGCCAGCGAGGGTATGGGGCGCTGCTAGTGAGGCGTCTGCTAGTGCGGCGGGGAGTGCGGTTGCTAGCGAGGCGATTTCTAGTACAGCTGCGGCAGGGATTGTGGGTGTTAGTGAAGTGGCGCCGGTTGCGGGTGCCGTAGTGGCGGTGGAAAAAGCGGTTGACGCGGCGGCTAGTACATCTAAGAAAGTGGTGGAGGATGTGCGTTTGGCTGACGCGGCAAAAGGTGAGGTTTATGTGTGCTTTGAGGGCCCGCTGGGGGCACATTTGAAGGTAGAGATTAGGGAAAAGATCTGGAAAGATGAATATGTTGATTTTTTCTTTGCTGCCGTTAGAGAAGTTTAATTTGGACCGGTGGAAACCGGATGAAAGTAAGAAGGAGGAGGAGGAGCGGCGGCGGTATCGCTTGATTCCTCTGACTTTTGCGAATTGGCTGCAGGCCTTCGCTATTTTGGCTAGTGTGGTGGGAGAGAAGGCGCCGGAGAACTGTTCGGCGCTATTCTGTTATATGGATTCGGTAGGGGAGGCGTATCGTGTATACGGTGGTAATGCATGGTTGCGGTATGACGAACAGTTTCGTCAGCGGAAGTCGGTGCGCCCGTCGTTGCGATGGGACCACAAAGATATCAGTTTGTGGATGCGTCTGATGTCTGCGCCAAAACAGGGGCAGCAGCCCTTTCGGGAGGAAAGTAGCGGAGTTGTTGTGGTTAGGTTTTTCAGAAGGTTTTCGGATTCCGTGTAGGTCGGTTGGACGTGATGGGGTAGTCCGTAATTTGTCGTCTGCTTTGGCGCGGCCTGATCTGGTTACGGATAAGCTGCTGAAGGAGGTGGCTTTGGGCCGCATGGCGGGGCCGTTTTCCTTCCCGCCTGTTCAGAGTTTGCGGGTTTCCCCGTTAGGTTTGGTTCCAAAAAAGGAGGTGAATAAATTCTGCCTTATTCATCACTTGTCTTATCCGGAAGGCGAGTCGGTGAATGACGGCATTGATCCGGCATTGTGCGCGGTCAGTTACACTTCCTTTGATGCGGCGGTTGTTTGGGTTCGGAAATACGGGAAGGGCTCTCTGTTAGCGAAAACTGACATTGAGGCCGCTTTTCGTTTATTGCCGGTGCATCCGGATAGTTTTTGTTTGCTGGGATGTTATTGGCAGGAGGAATATTTTGTAGATTGTTGCCTCCCGATGGGCTGCTCCATTTCATGCGCTTATTTTGAGATGTTTAGCACGTTTTTGGAGTGGGTGGTCCGTCGGGAGGCGCAGGTGCAATCTGCCCTGCATTATCTGGATGATTTCCTGTTTATCGGTCCGCCGGGTACCTATGTGTGTGCAGGATTGCTACATACTATGGAGAGAGTGGCAAAGGATTTTGGGGTACCTCTGGCACCTGAAAAAACCGAGGGACCCACGACGGTCATTAAGTTTTTGGGAATCATGATTGATTCAGATAATATGGAGTGTCGCTTGCCTGATGATAAGTTGCTGGAGATGAGAGAGTTGGTGGCGAGTGCGCTGCGCAGGAAGAAGATCCAGTTGCGGGACTTGCAATCCTTGTTGGGGCATTTGAATTTTGCTTGTAGGATTATGCCCATGGGGCGGGTGTTTTGCAGGCGATTGGCAAGTGCGACCGCAGGGGTGCATTCCCCCCATCATTTCATTAGGTTGTCGGCGGAGTTGAAAGCTGATTTGTTGGTGTGGGGGGAGTTTTTGCAGAGCTACAATGGGCGGTCGGTGCTCATGTATCAGCCGGTGTCTAGTGTGGACTTGGAGCTGTATACTGATTCATCAGGTGCTTGCGGATTTGGGGCTTATTTCCAGGGGCAGTGGTGTGCAGGAGTTTGGCCAGATGCTTGGCATGAATGTGGTTTTGTCTGTAACTTGGCTCTGCTGGAACTGTTCCCGATTGTGGTGGCTGCGGAGTTGTGGGGGGATTGTCTGCGGGACCGGAGAGTGTGTTTCGTATGTGACAATCTGGGTGTGGTTCAGGCTGTTAATGCTCAGACAGCTAATTCTCCGCCGGTCGTGCGACTATTGCGACATTTAGTTTTGAGAGGTTTGATGTTGAATGCGCATTTTGTGGCAGTGCATATTCCTGGGGTGCTTAATTCAGTGGCTGATTCCCTTTCTCGTCAACAGTGGGACAGGTTTCGTCTGCTGGCGCCGGGGGCGGAGTCTCATGGCCTGCCTTGTCCAGAGCATCTGTGGAAGGTGGTGTGACAATGGCGATGTCGCTCGTTAGTGCGGTCACGTGGCAGAGGTACAGTGCAGTATGGCAGGTATGGGAGGCTTTGTTGGAAAATGCGCAGGCAGGTATTGCAGATCGGCCGGCGTGTTTGTTGTATTATATAGGAAAGGCGTACAGTGAGGGGGCGTCTGCAGCAACGGTTGCTCGAAGTTTGTCGGCCTTGGCTTTTTGGTTTAAGAAGAAAGGTGAGGAGGACGTGACTAAGTCCTTTCTGGTCCGGCAGGCAATGAAGGGTTTCAGGAGGGGTTCCGCAGTTAGGGGCCACAGGAAGCCGGTGTCATTTAAGCTGTTGGTAGCGATTTGTAATTTGTTGAGGGATGTTTGTGTTTCGGCATTTGAAGCGCGGCTATTTACACTGGCCTTTTCTTTGGCGTTCTTTGGGGCGTTCCGGATATCGGAGTTGGTGTCGGCCAGTAAGAGTGTGGCAGGGGGTTTATTGTACGCGGATGTGGATTTGGATGGCTCCTGCCTTTCTTGTTTGCTTCGTAGATCTAAGACAGATCAGGAGGGGAGAGGTTTTGTGGTGCATTTGTATGAGTTACCAGGGTCGCAGGTGTGCCCGGTCCACTGTTTTCGGGAGTTTGTTGCAGTGAGGCCTGAGGGGCCGGAGTCCTTGTTGGTTCATGCAGACGGATTGTCTTTGTCAAAATTCCAGTTTTCACAGGTGTTCAAAAAATGCATCCTGTTGTCTGGCAGAGGTGGAGCAGGTTTTAGCTCTCACTCTTTTAGAATTGACGCAGCTACGGAGGCAGCTAGGTGGGGTTTATCCCCGACAATGGTTAAGAAGATCGGTAGGTGGGAGTCAGACCGATATAGGTTGTATGTGCGGCCTCACTTGCTTTGAGGCGGTGGTGATAAGATGTGCTCTAGGTGGATATGGTTTTGTTACATTGCTGTTTGTGTTGTTTTAGGTGCAGGCCCCTGCTTGATTTGGATTATTGGGCACTCCTACGTGCACTGGGGAGGTGTGCGTGCAGATGTTCGTCCGGCCGGACGGCAGTTGGGCCTGGATCACTCAGAGGTTCAAGTCAGATGGTTGGGTCTGCGGGGCATGCTGTGGTGTAGGTTGCTACCAGAGGTCCATTTCTATGCAGGTTTGGACAGGGCGCCGGATATTTTGGTGGTGCACCTTGGTGGCAACGATTTGGGCATTCGGTCGTCCAGGGATTTGGTGAGGGATGTTAAGATCGATCTGTTGCGGTTATGGTCGTCTTTTCCAGGAGTGGTGATCGTATGGTCGGATATTGTGGCTCGCAAGGTGTGGCGGCAGGCACGTTCCGTCCATAGTTTGAATAAAGCGCGAGCAAAGGTGAACAAGGTGGTTGGCAGGTTTGTGGCACGCAATGGCGGTGTTGTGGTGCGGCATAAGGAGTTGGAGGGCAGAGAGGTAGGTTTCCTCAGGGCGGATGGTGTTCATTTAAACGAGGTGGGTCCTGATATGTGGACCCTGGACATCAAGGAGGGCATGGAGAAAGCCCTGCAGTTGTGGAGGGACAATCATGTGTAAGGGGTCACACATGATTGTCGTGGCGGTAGGAGGAGGGGTCTTTGGAGGCACGTAATGGTAAGAAGGAGAAGCAACAATGGAGATTGTTGGAAGAGAACTCGGGGCGTTTAACCCTGGATAGTATTGGAGGGGCTGGGGAGTGGTTACCCAGCTGATATGGCATATATTCCTGGTGGGCAGGGTCCCCAGGAAGGGAGAGAGAGGTCTTGGACATGGTTGGTGCCCTCGGGTCAGGTGCAGAACGGCTGTAGAGTAAGAGGTCCAGACCTAATAAGGAAACGATGGAGTTTTTTATTTAATGATTGAAGTGCCTTCAAGGATCCTTTATCTGGAGTTGGGAAATAGAGCAGGATGTTTATTATGGAGTGTTATGATGTGTTTTATGGTTATGCTCTTTTATCAGAAAAAGGTGTGTATCTAATAAATGGCTGCTGTGGCCTTTACACCAAAATTCATGTGTGGTCTCTTATTGGGGTTTGGGGGGTGTAAGGCCGTAGATAGCGAAAGTCATCAAACATACCTTAAGTCATGCTACCTGGTTGCTTAAAACCTGAGTTTCTGCACCGTCCAGTAGCTGCACTGCTACAATATATAGTGTGTGCATATATATATATATATATATATATGTATGTATATATAGTGTGTGTGTGTGTGTGTATGTATGTATATATAGTGTGTGTATGTATATATAGTGTATGTATGTATGTATATATAGTGTGTGTATGTATATATATATATGGTGTGTGTATGTATATATAGTGTATGCATGTACATATATAGTGTGTGTGTGTGTGTGTGTGTGTGTGTGTGTATAGTGTGTGTATGTATATATAGTGTGTGTGTATATATAGTGTATGTGTGTGTGTATATGTGTGTGTGTGTGTATATATGTGTGTGTGTGTGTGTATATATATATATATATATATATATACATACAGTGGAGGAAATAAGTATTTGATCCCTTGCTGATTTTGTACGTTTGCCCGCTGTCAAAGTCATGAACAGTCTAGAATTTTTAGGCTAGGTTAATTTTACCAGTGAGAGATAGATTATATTAAGGCTGGGTTCACACGACCTATTTTCAGACGTAAACGAGGCGTATTATGCCTCGTTTTACGTCTGAAAATAGGGCTGCAATACGTCGGCAAACATCTGCCCATTCATTTGAATGGGTTTGCCGACGTATTGTGCAGACGACCTGTAATTTACGTGTCGTCGTTTGACAGCTGTCAAACGACGACGCGTAAATTGACTGCCTCGGCAAGGAAGTGCAGGGCACTTCTTTGCAACGTAATTTGAGCTGTTCTTCATTGAAGTCAATGAAGCACAGCTCAAGATTTACGAGCGTCATAGACGCCTCATAAATTACGAGGAGCTGCTTTTACGGCTGAAACGAGGCAGCTGTTTTGTCCTGGAAACAGTCTGTCATTTCAGCCGTAAAAGCCTCTCATCGTGTGCACATACCCTAAAAAAAAAAAAAAAACACATTGTCAAAATTATATATATTTATTTGCATTGTGCACAGAGAAATAAGTATTTGATCCCTTTGGCAAACAAGACTTAATACTTGGTGGCAAAACCCTTGTTGCCAAGCACAGCAGTCAGACATTTTTAGTAGTTGATGATGAGGTTTTCACACATGTTAGATGGAATTTTGGCCCACTCCTCTTTGCAGATCATCTGTAAATCATTAAGATTTTGAGGCTGTCGCTTGGCAACTCGGATCTTCAGCTCCCTCCATAAGTTTTCGATGGGATTAAGGTCTGGAGACTGGCTAGGCCACTCCATGACCTTAATGTGCTTCTTTTTGAGCCACACCTTTGTTGCCTTGGCTGTATGTTTTGGGTAATTGTCGTGCTGGAAGACCCAGCCACGAGCCATTTTTAATGTCCTGGTGGAGGGAAGGAGGTTGTCACTCAAGATTTGACGGTACATGGCTCCATCCATTCTCCCATTGATGCGGTGAAGTAGTCCTGTGCCCTTAGCAGAGAAACACCCCCAAAACATAATGTTTCCACCTCCATGCTTGACAGTGGGGATGGTGTTCTTTGGGTCATTAACAGCATTTCTCTTCCTCCAAACACGGCGAGTTGAGTTAATGCCAAAGAGCTCCATTTTAGTCTGATCTGACCACAGCACCTTCTCCCAATCACTCTTAGAATCATCCAGAAGTTCATTTGAAAACTTCAGACGGGCCTGTACATGTGCCTTCTTGAGCAGGGGGACCTTGCGGGCACTGTAGGATTTTAATCCGTTACGGCATAATGTGTTACCAATGGTTTTCTTGGTGACACTGGTCCCAGCTGCCTTGAGATCATTAACAAGTTCCCCCCGTGTAGTTTTCGGCTAAGCTCTCACCTTCCACAGGATAAAGGATACCCCACGAGGTGAGATTTTTCATGGAGCCCCAGATCGATGTCGATTGACAGTCATTTTGTATGTCTTCCATTTTCTTACTATTGCACCAACAGTTGTCTCCTTCTCACCCAGCGTCTTACTTATGGTTTTGTAGCCCATTCCAGCCTTGTGCAGGTCTATGATCTTGTCCCTGACATCCTTAGAAAGCTCTTTGGTCTTGCCCATGTTGTAGAGGTTAGAGTCAGACTGATTAATTGAGTCTGTGGACAGGAGTCTTTTATACAGGTGACCATGTAAGAGCTGTCTATAATGCAGGCACCAAGTTGATTTGGAGCGTGTAACTGGTCTGGAGGAGGCTGAACTCTTAATGGTTGGTAGGGCATCAAATACTTATTTCTCTGTGCACAATGCAAATAAATATATAGAATTTTGACAATGTGATTTTCTTTTTTTTTTTTATATAATCTATCTCTCACTGGTAAAATTAACCTAGCCTAAAAATTCTAGACTGTTCATGACTTTGACAGTGGGCAAACTTACAAAATCAGCAAGGGATCAAATACTTATTTCCTCCACTGTATATATATTAGTGTGTGTGTGTGTGTGTGTGTGTATATATATATATATATATATATATATATATATATATAGTTTATGTATGTGTGTGCATATAGTGTATGTATGTGTGTGTGTGTGTGTATATAGTGTATGTGTGTATATATAGTGTATATATAATGTGTGTGTGTGTGTGTGTATATATATTATGTATGTATATAGTGTATGTATGTGTATACATATAGTGCATGTATATGTGTATATATAGTGTATGTATGTATATACACTACCGTTCAAAAGTTTGTGGTCACCCAGACAATTTTGTGTTTTCCATGAAAACTCACACTTATATTTATCAAATGAGTTATAAAATGACTAGAAAATATAGTCAAGACATTTACAAGGTTAGAAATAATGATTTTTATTTGAAATAATAATTTTCTCCTTCAGACTTTGCTTTGGTCTTGGAATGCTCCATTTGCAGCAATTACAGCATTGCAGACCTTTGGCATTCTAGCTGTTAATTTGCTGAGGTAATCGGGAAAAATTTCACCCCATGCTTCCAGAAGGCCCTCCCACAAGTTGGATTGGCTTGATGGGCACTTCTTGCGTACCATACGGTCAAGCTGCTCCCACAACAGCTCTATGGGGTTGAGATCTGGTGACTGCGCTGGCCACTCCATTACAGATAGAATACCAGCTGCCGGCTTCTTCCCTAAATAGTTCTTGCATCATTTGGAGGTGTGCTTTGGGTCATTGTCCTGTTGTAGGATGAAATTGGCTCCAATCAAGCGCTGTCCACAGGGTATGGCATGGCGTTGCAAAATGGAGTGATAGCCTTCCTTATTCAAAATCCCTTTTACTTTGTACAAATCTCCCACTTTACCAGCACCAAAGCAACCCCAGACCATCCCATTACCTCCACCATGCTTGACAGATGGCGTCAGGCACTCTTCCAGCATCTTTTCAGTTGTTCTGCGTCTCACAAATGTTCTTCTGTGTGATCCAAACACCTCAAACTTCGATTTGTCTGTCCATAACACTTTTTTCCAATCTTCCTCTGTCCAATGTCTGTGTGCTTTTGCCCATATTAATCTTTTCATTTTATTAGCCAGTCTCAGATATGGCTTTTTCTTTGCCACTCTGCCCTGAAGGCCAGCATCCCGGAGTCGCCTCTTCACTGTAGACGTTGACACTGGCGTTTTGCGGGTACTATTTAATGAAGCTGCCAGTTGAGGACCTGTGAGGCGTCTATTTCTCAAACTAGAGACTCTAATGTACTTGTCTTGTTGCCATATGTGCAGCTGTATAGGGGCTCTATAGGACATACTGTATGTCACATTGGGTTCGTGGACCCACTGGGCCATACTGCTTAAGCGGTTGGCCAACAGGGTGCAGTTCACAGTTCGTATAAGGTACCTGTGGGCAGCTTAGACAGTAGCAAGGCAGGCTCGGCTGGGACTAGGCAGCGGGTAGACGTCAGGCGTGGAGTAGTAGGACAGGCGTAGGTACAGCATGGCAACAGCACGGCACTAGAACAGGATAGCACGGGATGCAGGAACAGGGAACACTGGTACAGGAAAACACTGGGAGACCATTTGCAAGACAAACTAGGATACGACAAACAACGCTCAGGCATAGAAGCAAGGGGCTGGGCGTCTCTTATAGTCCAGAGCACTCATGGGCTGATTAAAATATTAAAGTCTGGTGTGCATGCTGCCCCTTTAAGAGCGCACCCTACGGGACCTGGCCGAGGTGAGTGGAAGTGAGAGGAGGAGACTGGGGCCATCGCTTGCCGACACATGGCTGCGGCCGTCAGGGGAAGAGTGAACCTGACGGACCACAGCCACAGACATGACAGTGTACCTTTTAGGCAGCTGCACAATGGACCAGTAAACAGAGGGCCTGACCAGTGTTTCCCACTGCCTACTTTATGGCATAATTATTGTTGTATTACAATCCACAAAATAAATTGGCGCACCATCCAAGAACTTCAGAGCCTTAACTTGAAGCTCCTGGTACATAAAGAAAAACCTCTATCAGGGCCCTGACCCTCCCATGTGCCATTCTGGTGTCTATGTATGGGCCAGAGAGCCCTTTAGGGAACCAGGTTCCTTGGTGCCACTGCTACCTCCGCATCCCACTATAGCTGCGCCCCTGAAGATCTTTCTAGAAAGAGGCTTTATGTCCATCACCTCACTCTCAACAAACTAGCTGTTACATAAAAACCTTGCTGTCTCTGTCCGCCCCTGATTGTTATTAGTGGGCACAATCTCCTATGTGCCCACTCACCCCTCCCCCCACCTCTGCTGCCTGGGAAATCTGTTGTCAATCAAGCACACAGTAATATAGAGGGAAGGGCTGAAGTCTCCTCCTATAACCTTTTTTAATACTTCTGTTTTTTTTATTGTAATATAAGATTCATTCACTTGTATAAGGTCAATAATACTTTAATAACCGTTTCCTTATTTGTTGCAGAATCTGGAGTCCTATAATTTTGGGCCACCCTATGACGACTTATGGACCAAGCTCTTTGTTTTCCTTGGATATTGGACGGCTGTCTTTCTTCTTGCCGCCATCCTCTCAGTTACATCATGGAGTGGTTTCAAGGAGCCGATGAATTCCCTGATATGGAGGGAATAGATGAGATCACGGATCCACTTTAAAACACGTTATGGATTATGGCACAGGAGATAACGGGCAGCGGTAATATAACGGATTACATCCTGGAAATCTAACATTTTTTAATAGATTGATATTATGGGATTGCCTATTGCCAACACTGTGTCAAGGATTTACAACATCTTTGTATTAACATGCGGCGCACAGTGGACCCAGGTGAAGACTTTATTTTCAGTAGTTTGCCGACAACCATCATAGAAATGGTAATACTATTTTATTTGTAGATCTCATTTCCTGTTCTCTGTTATTTATCAATGTGGGGGAGGGGAGTTTATTTTTTAATTGTCTTCATCATTTCGTACTATCAACGTTTTATCTTCACAGCAAATAGGAGAGAGATGAGATTTAAAATTTTTGGGAATTTCCCTGACTGTTTCCATTGCCGCAGAAAAAAAGTTATTTTTAAAAATTGGTTATTTTGTTTAAAAAAACCATTTTTGAGTTCTGGTTTCATTGAGTGGGATCCTCTATTTTGAATCCTCATTTTTTAGCTAGAGTGGAGAACAACTACAAAGAGTATTTTCACCCTGGAGGACCGGACATGTCCTTGCATTATATTGGTGGCCCATTGATTTCAATGGGCACTGTGTAATGCCATAAATTACTTCTCCGGTGGTGGTGATGCAGGGGGATTAAACACCTTCAGGTTACCTTACAGACCATGACTGATCGCTCAAAATCCCAGCAGCCGGCCTCTCTGTGATAAGCTCATCACTGTAATGACGGGGTGGGGAGACAGACAGGTGAGCCCTAATCTACCCGCCACTCAGTCCCTGCCTACTTGCAATGGCCCATCCTAGGCGACGGCGTACAACTGGGCGAGCAAGAGAGTAGTCAGTCAAGCCAGGGTCAATATGAAGCAGAGGACAAATAGTTCAAGCAGCAGCAGCAGAGCCAGGAAACAAACAGAATAACAGGCAAAGGAGAAGCAGGAAATGAAGGTATAAATAGACGGAGAGCGGGAGCTAGCTCCGTCTGGCCAGGCTGTGATAGGCTCTCCCACTCCTCAGCCTCCCAGCCTGAGTGGTAGAAGAAGGAGTCACTCTATCAGATTAAGGAGCAGGTGCAGACTGACTAACCACGGGCGTCAACACAGAAGCTGTGTCTGGCAGATCCTTTACAATCACCTAGGGACACTTCTAACGAAAAAAGAAATGTCAGAAGCAAATTGGTAAAAGAAAAAACAGTAAATGTTTACAATTTTCGGACCGCTGTCTATGAACATAGATAAAATCATTACATTATTCTGTGATATTATCTTAGGACATCATTGCTGTTGCGTGCGCCAAAAAGAGTGATGGACCATATAGACCTTTAGAGATATTACTAGTTCTGGATTATAGATGAGCGAATCAGGGGCGTAAGTAGGAAAGACTGGGCCCCATAGAAAACTTTTGACTGGGCCCCACCTCCCCTCCCCTGGGTGCCACACACAGCACCCCTTGTAGATAGTGCCCCCCTGTAGATAATGCCATACAGTCCCTCCTGTAGATAATGCCATACAGCCCCCCTGTAGATAGTGCCCCCCTGTAGATAATGCCATACAGCCCCCGCTGTAGATAATGCCATACAGCCCCCCTGTAGATAGTGCCATACAGCCCCCCTGTAGATAGTGCCATACAGCCCCCGCTGTAGATAGTGCCATACAGCCCCCGCTGTAGATAGTGCCATACAGCCCCCCTGTAGATTATGCCATACAGCCCCCTGTAGATGGCACTATAGAGCCCCCCTGTAGATGGCACCATAGAGCCCCCCTGTAGATAGTGCCATACAGCCCCCCTGTGATTATGCCATACAGCCCCCTGTATATAGTGCCATACAGCCCCCCTGTATATAGTGCCATACAGCCCCCTTTATATATTGCCATACAGCCCCCCTTTATATATTGCCATACAGCCCCCCTGTAGATAGTGCCATACAGCCCCCCTGTAGATTGTGCCATGCAGCCCCTCCAGTAGATTCTGCCTTACAGCCCTTAACATCCCCCTTGTAGACAGTGCCCCCAAACAAATAAAATAAAAAAATTGTACTCACCTAAGGCCCATTCCCGCGATAAACGGAGCTGCTCCACAACCCTGACAGGGTCCTTGTGTAGGCCGGCGTGATCCAGTGATGTCATCACGCCAGCTTGCGCAGGGATCCTGTCCCTGCGCCTAATAGGCTGCAGGCCGTACTTCATGTAGCCTAGTAAATGGCAGAGCAGGGAGATACCTCCCTGCTCTGCTATAGTGTTCAATAGTATCTGCTTCCTAAGGACGCAGATACTATTGAATGTGGTGTCGCTACCATTGATGCAGCCGGGCATGGGAGGGCCGTTACGGCGGGCAGCACGGGCACACTCATGCTGCGGTGGTGGTAGTTATGCCACTGGGGCGAATGGATTATACATGAATTTAATGCGGTCCGAATTTGCCAAAACTTTCAGATTGACCAAAATCTGAAACTTTTGAGGTTCACAGTGCACAAATCGCATCAAAATGACGCTTCGCCGCCGAGTGCCGGACACTATTTTACAACCTAGAATAAGGATCACATGACTTAGGCTTCCCCATAATGACTTGCAGACAGCCTTCCCAAAATGCACTGCGGTTATCCCTCCATCTAGCACAGCCAATTATATAAAATGCCAAACCAGAAAATACTACAGGTTTGGAAACCGTCCTAGAAGACATCAAAGAGTGAAACACGAGTTTTCAGGGCAATCGGGGCACTTGCAATTCGCAGCAAAATTTATTTAGACGGAATCAAACGGCCTGTTTGATTGAAGCGGACCTGAAACTAATTTTGGGAAATTTCTGTGTGATCGTCTGATATCAACTTCAACCTCAATCCTCAATATCCTTTAATTCTACTATACATAGTTATACTATATTCACACCACGCTTTTTATATATATATATATATGCCAGGAAATGCCACCGACGTATATGTCAAACGTGTCCATAGCCTATCACGGGTTCAATGTATGCCTTTCGTCATATATTCGGGGACTACGTATATGTTGTCATTCCTTTTTGTACTGTGGTGGAATACGTAGTTGATCATGTTTTTGATACAAAGGGATACTGAAAAATTTATTTTTCTACAATGGGGGTCAGTGGGTGACATATGTAACTGCATGCTATAGGGATCTATATTACACATTCTGCCACTTATTTATTCACCATAAATCAGAATCAAGGCTTTAGTTTTCCAAATTATCATAAAATCTTTAATTTTCATTGTTTTGTTCAGAATGACTTATATTTTCGTTTTCTCCAACAGATATTATCATCGATACCGGCCTATCAGGCTTTTACAGAGTTTGCATTATTTCTGGTACCAAAACTCAAGTTCGGTCCTGTGCGCTCAGAAAGATTAGGGAGAAGTTTTCTTATCCAGCTGGAACCGCTGTCATCACGTTACATCTAGTTTCATTAATAAATCATCATTCCGCCCAAATATTTCGCATTCGTTTGATACATAGTTCATAAGGTTGAAAAAAGATACAAGTTGATCAAGTCCAATCTATAATCCTACCGTGTTGATCCAGAGGAAGACAAAAAACCTCATGAGGTTGATGCCAATTGCTTCATTTGGGGGAAAATTTCTCCCTGACGCTAAATATGGCAATCAGAATAAATCCCAGGATCAACGTCCCATCTCCTGAATCTAGGACTCATAACCTGTAATATTATATTTTTTAAGAAAGACGTCCAGGCCCTTCTTGAACTTGTTCAAAGAATCAACCATCACAATATCCTGTGGCAGAGAATTCCATAGTCTCACTGCTCTTACCGTAAAGAATCCTTGTCTATGATTGTGGTGAAACCTTCTTTCCTCTAGACCTAGAGGATGCCCCTTGTCCTTGTTACAGGCCTGGGTGTAAAGAGATCATTAGAAAGATCTCTGTACTGTCCCTTCATATATTTGTTTATTGTAATTAGGTCGCCCCTAAGCCGTCCTTTTTCTAAACGGAATTCCTTTAATTACCTTGATCGCCCTCCTTTCCACCCATTAAATTGTCCACCAATATCCACAAATCTTCTTCAGTGGCAGTTTTGCCCAGAGTTTTATTATCTTAAAATGCTGCAATCTGCTACGGAGTAATATTATATTATCCTCCTCTGTGTTGATCACTTTTCAGAGCTTAGAATCATCCTGAGGCTACATGCACACGTTGCGTATTTTGCTGTGGAAAATACACAGCAAAACCGCAGGGAACTGCAAGAAATTTGCAGGAAAAAAACTGCACCTGAAGGTGAGATTTTGATGCGTATTTCGGTGCGGTTTTTATGCTTCGAGTTTTCATGCTACGGGTTTTGCTGCGTATATTTCTATAGAATTACAAGGATAGAATTCGCATGCGGAATAGCAGGATAAATTGACATGCCGCAGTTTCGAAAATATGTCCTGAAAATTTAAGTCCCGAAAAATACTGCAGCGTGGACATGAGATTCCCTGGAATCCCATTGTCTATGCTGGTACTGTATTACGCTGCAGTTTTTCCGCACGAAAATATACACGGCAAAACCGCACGTAATATGCATCGTGTGCATTGACCCTAAATAAACACGCTAAAAAGAAGGTAGTCCAATACTGACCCGTATAGAATCCCGCTGGTAACTGTGACCAGGGACGGCCTTATGCGCAGCCATCACCCTTCCTGAGTACAGGGGGCGCTGTTACTGCCAATCAGCAGACTTCCAGGGCCTCTACACATTACTGCCTCTGCAGCTCCTACCCCCGTCCAAATACTCTCTCCATCCTCCAGCCTGTGCACTAAAACACCTTTTATCAGCGCTATTTTCTCTCCCTCTCCTTTGATATCATTAAAAAGAGGCAGTCGTGAGGGGGAGGGGCACAGCTTCCGCGTCTGCAGAGATCAAAGAAACCGTCAGGACAAGAAGAGGAAGCTACGTTTCTAGTTCTCTCCTCTCCTGTGTCCGCTCCGGTTCTGTGTTTTCCTCCTCTCCTGTGTCCACTTCCTGCCTATGTTCCTCTCCTGTGTCCTTCTCTTTCCCCTTCTCTCCTCTTCCGTGTCACTTCCTCTCCTGTGTCCCCCTCTTCTTCTGTCCTGTGTCTCCTTCTATGGTGTCCCGCTCCGGTTCTGTGTTTCCTCCTCTCCTGTGTCCACTTCCTGCCTGTGTTCCTCTCCTGTGTCCTTCCCCTCTGTCCCCCTTCTCTCCTCTTCTGTGTCACTTCCTCTCCTGTGTCCCCTTCTATGGTGTCCTCTGTCCCCCTCCTCTTCTGTCCTGTGTCCCCTTCTATGGTGTCCTGTGTCCCCCTCTTTGGCCTAAGACTGCCCTGACTGTGACCCAATATGAGTTTGTACAAATAACCACCCTCTGTTTTCTATCACTGAGCCAGTTGTTAACCCAATTGCATATATTTTCTCCAGCCCCAGCATTCTCATTTTATACACCAACCTTTTATGTGGCAGAGTATCAAATGTTTTTGCAAAGTCTAGATACACCACATTCACGGCCTCACCCAGGTCCAGTCTAGATACACCACATTCACAGCCTCACCCAGGTCCAGTCTAGATACACCACATTCACAGCCTTACCCAGGTCCAGTCTAGATACATCACATCCAAAGCCTTACCCAGGTCCAGTCTAGATACATCACATCCGCAGCCTTACCTAGGTCCAGTATACATACACCACATCCACAGCCTTTACCAGGTCCAGTCTAGATACATCACATCCACAGCCTTACCTAGGTCCAGTCTACATACACCACATCCATAGCCTTACACAGGTCCAGTCTAGACACACCACATCCACAGCCTTACCCAGGTCCAGTCTAGATACATCACATCCAAAGCCTTACCTAGGTCCAGTCTACAAACACCACATCCACAGCCTTACACAGGTCCAGTCTAGACACACCACATCCACAGCCTTTCCCAGGTCCAGTCTAGATACATCACATCCACAGCCTTACCCAGGTCCAGTCTAGATACACCACATCCAAAGCCTTACCTAGGTCCAGTCTACATACACCACATTCACAGCCTTACCCAGGTACAGTCTAGATACGTCACATCCAGAGCTTTACCAAGGTCCAGTCTAGATACATCACATTCACAGCCTTACCCAGGTCGAGTCTAGATATATCACATTCACAGCCTTACCCAGGTCGAGTCTAGATATATCACATCCACAGCCTTACCCAGGTCCAGTATAGATATATCACAGCCTCACCCAGATCCAGTATAGATACACCACATCCACAGCCTTACCCAGTTCCAGTATAGATATACCACATCCACAGCCTTACCCAGGTCCAGTATAGATACATCACATCCATTGCCCTACCCAGGTCCAGTTCAGATACCCTCCTTTCACAGCCTTACCCAGGTCCAGTCTAGATACATCACATCCGCAGACTTACCCAGGTCCAGTCTACATAGACCACATCCACAGTCTTATCCAAATCCAGTCTAGATAGATCACAACCACAGTCTTAACCAGGTCCAGTCTACATACACCATATTTACAGCCTTACACAGGTCCAGTCTAGATACACCTACACCACATCCACAGCCTTACCCAGATCCAGTCTAGATACACCACATTTAAAAACAACAGCAGAAAAAATGGGACATAACTTCAAAACCACAAGAAAGGCCATGCTTACTAAGTGGGTGGGTGAAAACCCATTCCCAGCAGGACGCAGACAGGTCAAAAAATGCTGTATTACACATAGTACTGACACCCCATGTACTATTCACAGCACTGACCCCTATTCATCACACATTTACTTTTTATTACATTATTACACAGTGCTGACACTTCCATAAATACACATTTCTTTTTTATCATACATTCACACCCTAGCACTACACGAACACTGACACTCATTTATTGCACACTTGTGAGCAATTAGTTTGCCACTCCCCTCAAGACTAGTGGGAGTGGCTATCACTATTTAATGCAGCATTTTTTGACCTGTCTGCGTCCTGCTGGGAACGGGTTTTCACCCACCCACTTAGTAAGTATGGCCTTTTATGTGGTTTTATAGATACACCACATCCACAGCCTTACCCAGGTCCATTCTAGATACACCACATCCGCAGCCTTACCCAGGTCCAGTCTACATAGACCACATCCACAGTCTTATCCAGGTCCAGTCTAGATACACCACATTCACAGCCTTATCCAGGTCCAGTCTACATACACTACATCCACAGCCTTACCCAGGTCCAGTCTAGATACATCACATCCAGAGCTTTACCCAGGTCCAGTCTAGATACATCACATCCAGAGCTTTACCCAGGTCCAGTCTAGATACATCACATCCACAGCCTTATCCAGGTCAAGTCTAGATACATCACATCCACAGCCTTACCCAGGTCCAGTATAGATATATCACAGCCTCACCCAGATCCAGTATAGATACACCACATCCACAGCCTTACCCAGTTCCAGTATAGATACACCACATCCACAGCCTTACCCAGTTCCAGTATAGATACACCACATCCACAGCCTTACCCAGGTCCAGTATAGATACATCACATCCAGTGCCCGACCCAGGTCCAGTTCAGATACCCTCCTTTCACAGCCTTACCCAGGTCCACTCTAGATACATCACATCCGCAGACTTACCCAGGTCCAGTCTACATAGACCACATCCACAGTCTTATCCAAATCCAGTCTAGATACATCACAACCACAGTCTTAACCAGGTCCAGTCTAAATACACCATATTTGCAGCCTTACACAGGTCCAGTCTAGATACACCACATTCACAGCCTTACACAGGTCCAGTCTAGATACACCTACACCACATTCACAGCCTTACACAGGTCCAGTCTAGATACACCTACACCACATCCACAGCCTTACCCAGGTCCAGTCTAGATACACCACATTTAAAAACAACAGCAGAAAAAATGGGACATAACTTCAAAACCACAAGAAAGGCCATGCTTACTAAGTGGGTGGGTGAAAACCCATTCCCAGCAGGACGCAGACAGGTCAAAAAATGCAGCATTACACATAGTACTGACACCCCATGTACTATTCACAGCACTGACCCCTATTCATCACACATTTACTTTTTATTACATTATTACACAGTTCTGACACTTCCATACATACACATTTCTTTTTTATCATACATTCACACCCTAGCACTACACGAACACTGACACTCATTTATTGCACACTTGTGAGCACTTAGTTTGCCACTCCCCTCAAGACTAGTGGGAGTGGCTATCACTATTTAATGCAGCATTTTTTGACCTGTCTGCGTCCTGCTGGGAACAGGTTTTCACCCACCCACTTAGTAAGTATGGCCTTTTATGTGGTTTGTAGATACACCACATCCACAGCCTTACCCAGGTCCAGTCTAGATACACCACATCCGCAGCCTTACCCAGGTCCAGTCTACATAGACCACATCCACAGCCTTACCCAGGTCCAGTCTAGATACATCACATCCACAGCATTACCCAGGTTTAGTCTACATACACCACATCAACAGTCATATCTAGGTCCAGTCTAGATACATCACAGCCTTACCCAGGTCCAGTATAGATATATCACAGCCTCACCCAGATCCAGAATAGATACACCACATCCACAGCCTTACCCAGATACAGTATAGATACACCACATCCACAGCCTTACCCAGGTCCAGTATAGATACATCACATCCATTGCCCTACCCAGGTCTAGTTCAGATACCCTCCATTCACAGCTTTACCAAGGTCCAGTCTAGATACACCACATCCGCAGCCTTACCCAGGTCCAGTCTACATAGACCACTTCCACAGTCTTACCCAGATCCAGTCTAGATAGACCACATCCACAGTCTTAACCAGGTCCAGTCTAGATACATCACATGCAAAGCCTTACCCAGGTTCAGTCTACATACACCACATCCGCAGCCTTACCCAGGTCCAGTCTAGATACACCATATTTACAGCCTTACACAGGTCCAGTCTAGATACACCTACACCACATCCACAGCCTTACCCAGGTCCAGTCTAGATACACCACATTTAAAAACAACACCCCATGTACTATTCACAGCACTGACCCCTATTCATCACACATTTACTTTTTATTACATTATTACACAGTTCTGACACTTCCATAGTTACACATTTCTTTTTTATCATACATTCACACCCTAGCACTACACTAACACTGACACTCATTTATTGCACACTTGTGAGCACTTAGTTTGCCACTCCCCTCAAGACTAGTGGGAGTGGCTATCACTATTTAATGCAGCATTTTTTAACCTGTCTGCGTCCTGCTGGGAACGGGTTTTCACCCACCCACTTAGTAAGTATGGCCTTTTATGTGGTTTGTAGATACACCGCATCCACAGCCTTACCCAGGTCCAGTCTACATAGACCACATCCACAGCCTTACCCAGGTCCAGTCTAGATACATCACATCCACAGCCTTACCCAGGTCCAGTCTAGATACATCACATCCAAAGCCTTACCCAGGTTTAGTCTACATACACCACATCCACAGTCTTACCCAGGTCCAGTCTACATAGACCACATCCACAGTCTTACCCAGATCCAGTCTAGATAGATCCCATCCACAGTCTTACCCAGGTCCAGTCTAGATACATCTCATCCAAAGCCTTACCCAGGTTTGGTCTACATACACCACATCCACAGTCTTGCCCAGGTCCAGTCTAGATACACCACATTCACAGCCTCACCCAGATCCAGTCTAGATACACCACATCCACTGCCTTACCCAGGTTCAGTCTAGATGCAGCACATTCATTGCCCTACCCAGGTCCAGTTCAGATACTCTCCATTCACTGCCTTACCCAGGTCCAGTCTAGATGCACCACATTACCATACCCAGGTCCAGTCTAGATACACCACATTCACAGCCTTACCCAGGTCCAGTCTAGATACATCACATCCAAAGCCTTACACAGGTCCAGTCTAGATATGCCACATCCACAGGCTTACCCTGGTCCAGTCTAGAACTTACCTCCTCATAGAAGCTCATCATATTAGTTTGACAGGACTGATCCCTACAGTTAATTTTCATTGAGATACTCCAGGATAGTATTTCTTAGAAACCCCTGAAATTGTTTACCCACAATGGAAGTTAAAGAGGCTCTGTCACCAGATTTTGCAACCCCTATCTGCTATTGCAGCAGATAGGCGCTGTAATGTAGATTACAGTAACGTTTTTATTTTTAAAAAACGAGCATTTTTGGCCAAGTTATGACCGTTTTCAATGCGGCGCTACACTACTTGCTGGAATAAGCAGGTGACATGTAATGGAGAATTTACCGACTATTAGACGCAGCTGATTATAAAACACACCCAGGTTTTAGACAACAAAAAATTGGAAAAAATTAAATTTTCTACTATTTTTTACTACTTTTATAAAGCAACAACTAATTTGTTCTGTTTTACTTCATTCTGAGAGCCATGTTTGGTACAGTTTTTTTTGTCTTTTTATTTCATTCCTTTTTTTTTATTTTTTTTAACTTTTTTGTATTTTTTTACACTCCTGAAAATGTTTCTAACTTTTTTTTTTTTACAGATTTTATTAGTTCCCCTAGGGGACTTGAACCAGCGATCGTTAGATCGCTGGTACAGTACACTTCAATACATGGATGAGTTACAGAAACAGCATAGCAAACTACAGAAATGGCGTAGCTCAGCGGGCACTCTGCTTTTTCTGTAACTCCCGACCACCTAACTAGGAAGTGGCCGAGAGACAGCGGAGCCAAGTAACATAGAACGGGGCTTAGGGGGCCCCGTTCTAGAGATAGGTGCGGGTCCCAGAGGTGGGGCCCGCATCTATCTGACATTTTTTACATATTCTGTAAATATATTATAAATGTCTCTCATGGGAAAACCCTATAAATGCCGCGGTCGCTATTGAACGCGGCATTTAACTAGTTAAACGCCAGGAACAGCGCCACCATTGCTGTTCGTGGCCGTTAGAGCAGCGTGTCAGCTGCTGACACATGCAGTGTATGGAGCGGGCTCAGCGCGTGAGCCCGCTCCAAACATCATACCCTCCCCGCTCCATGATTTGCCGGCACATCATGGGTCCGGAAGGGGTTAATAAAGAAGCGGACAGGGGGCCTGGCGCTGCCGGCTCCCTTGACTGCCGACTATAAGACGCAGGGACTTTTTAGTAAGATTTATTCTTTATTTATCCATCTATCTATCTATCTATCTATCTATCTATCTATCTATCTATCTATCTATCTATCTATCTATCTATCTATCTATCTATCTATCTATCTATGGATTCAGGTGAAAAAATGGGTACTTGTAAGTACTTGTCAGGGGTACTTAACCCCTTAAGGACTGAGCCTGTTTTGGCCTTAAGGACACAGCCTATTTTTTCAAATCTGACATGTTTCACTTTATGTGGTAATAACTCTGGAATGCTTTTACCTATCCAAGCGATTCTGAGATTGTTTTCTCGTGACACATTGGACTTTATGTTACTGGCAAAATTTGCTCGATACATTCAGTATTTAATTGTGAAAAACACCAAAATTTAGCGAAAAATTGCAAAAATTAGCATTTTTCTAAATTTATATTTATCGGCTTGTAAGACAGATAGTAATACCACACAAAATTGTTGCTAATTAACATCCCCCATATGTCTACTTTAGATTTGCATTGTTTTTTGAACATCCTTTTATTTTTCTATGACATCACAAGGCTTAGAACTTTAGCAGCAATTTCTCACATTTTCAAGAAAATGTCAAAAGGCTATTTTTACAGGGGCCAGTTCAGTTGTGAAGTGGATTTTAGGGCCTTATATATTAGAAACCCTCGATAAGTCACCCCATTTTAAAAACTTCACCCCTCAAAGTATTCAAAACAGCATTTAGAAAGTTTATTAACCCTTTAGATGTTTCACAGGAATTAAGGCAAAGTAGATGTGAAATGTTCAAATTTCTTTTTTTTTTTGCAGAAATTCATTTTTCATCTATATTTTTTGTAATACAGAAAGTTTTACCAGAGAAATGCAACTCTATAACTATTGCCCAGATTCTGCAGTTTTTAGAAATACCCCACATGTGGCCCCAGTGCATTTATTGACTGAAGCACCGACCTCAGAAACAAAGGAGCACCTAGTGGATTTTGGGGCCTCCTTTTTATTAGAAAATATTTTAGGCTCCATGTCGGGTCTGAAAGGCTCTTGCGGTGCCAAAACAGTGGAAATCCCCCAAAAGTGACCCCATTTTGAAAACTACACCCCTTGAGGAAATTATCTAGGGGTATAGTTAGCATTTTGACCCCGCAGGTTTATTGCAGAAATTATTGGAAGTAGGCCGTGAAAATGAAAATCTACATTCTTTCAAAGAAAATGTAGGTTTAGCTAATTTTTTCTAATTTCCACAAGGACTAAAAGGAGAAAATGCACCACTACTTTTGTAAAGCAATTTCTCCCGAGTAAAACAGTACCCCGCATGTGGTCATAAACGGCTGTTTGGACACACGGCAGAGCTTAGAAGGGAAAGAGCGCCATTTGTCTTTTGGAGATCAAATTTATCAGGAATGGTTTGCGAAGACCACGTCGCATTTGCAAAGCCCCTAAGGGACCAAAACAGTGAAAACACCAAAAAAGTGACTCCATTTAGGAAACTACACCCCTTGAAGAATCCATCTAGGGGTGTAGTGAGCATTTTGAACCCACAGGGGTTTCATAGATTTTATTAGAATTGGGCCGTGAAGATAAAAAAAAAACATTTTTTTCCAATAAGACGTAGCTTTAGCTCAAAATTTTTCATTTTCTCAACAAATAAAGGAATAAAAGAACCCCAACATTTGTAAAGCAACTTCTCTGGAGTACGGCAATACCCAATTTGTGGTCATAAACGGCTGTTTGGGCATACGGCAAGGATCAGAAGAGAAGGAGTGCCATTTGGCTTTTGGAGCACAGATTTTGCTGGATTGGTTTCTTGACACCATGTCACTTTTGCAAAGCTCCTAAGGTACCAGTACAGTGGAAACTCCCCAAAAGTGACACGATTCACGAAACTACACCCCTTGAGGAATTCATCTAGGGGCGTAGTGAGCATTTTGACCCCACAGGTGTTTCATAGATTTTATTAGAATTGGGCAGTGAAAATAAAAAAAATCCTTTTTCTTCAATAAGACGTAGTTTTAGCTGAAAATGTTTCATATTCTCAACAAATAAATGAAAAAAAGCACCCCAACACTTGTAAAGCAACTTCTCCTGTGTACGGCAATACCACATATGTGGTCATAAACTGCTGTTTGGGCACAGAGTAGGGCACAGAAGGGAAGGAGCGCCATTTGGCTTTTAGAGTACAGATTTTGCTGGATTGGTTTCTGGGCGCTATGTCGCATTTGCAAAGTCCCTGTGGGACTAAAACAGTGGATCCCCCCCAGAAGTGACCCCATTTTGGAAACTACACCCCTCAAGGTATTCACTTAGGGGTGTAGTGAGCATATTAACCCCACAGGTGATTGGCAGAAATTGGTGTGCACTCGATGTTGCAGAGTGAAAATGTTTTTTCAATAGATATGCCAATATGTGGCGCCCAGCTTGTGCCACTGGAGATACACACCCCAAAAATTGTTAAAAGGGTTCTCCCGGGTATGGCGATGCCATATATGTGGAAGTAAACTGCTGCTTGGGCACACTGTAGGGCTCAGAAGGGAGGTAGCGCCATTTGGCTTTTGGAGTGTGGATTTTGCTTGTAGTAGTTTTGTTTGGAGTCTTACTGGTGTTTCCGTTTATAATGTCGGAGTACATGTAAGGCGGGCGGAGTATATAAGGGGCATAGTCAGGTGGTATAGTGGGGTAAAAAAAAAACAATAAAATAATCCATAGATGTGTGTTACGCTGTGACACAATCCTTTCTGCACCGGCCGGTGTCGCACTAATAAATGGTCTTTACTTATTCCCTTTTGGTCCACACTCCGCACCTTTGAAGTTTGGGGAATTTTGCTAGGAAGTGTTGTCCTGGTATAATACGGGCACCGTCTCTTCCAGCAGATATGTTTGAGCCCTCCCCTTCCTGGATCCCTAATTTTAGGGGCCTTGATAATTCGCCACTTGAATCAGAAGAAATGTTCCCCTCGAGCCGCCACAACTACATATTTTTCTTTCCTGATTTATTGGTGCCTTGACTAATTTTATTTTTTCATAGACGTAGTGGTATGACGGCTGGTTTGTTGCGGGACAGGCTGTAGTTTTTATTGGTACCATTTTGGGGTACATGCGACATTTTGATCACCTGTTATCCTTTTTTTTTTGGGAGGCCAGGTGATTTTTTTAGTTTTTTTTTTATACAGCGTTCACCACGCATTATAAATTACATGTTACCTTTATTATGCGGGTCCGTCCGATTCCGGTGATACCTAATTTATAGCACTTTTTATGTTTTACAACTTTTTGCACAATAAAATAACTTTTGTAAAGAGAATGGATTTTTTCTGTCGCCAAGTTGTGAGAGCCATAACGGTTTTAATTTTTCGTTGACGGAGCTGTATGAGGGCTTATTTTTAGCGAGACGAGTTATAGTTTTTATAGGTACCATTCTTAGGTACATGCGACTTTTTGATCACTTTTTATTAAAATTTTTGGAAGACAAAGTGACCAAAAAATAGCAATTATGTCAGTATTTTTTAGTTTTTTTTTTACGCCGTTCACTGTGCGGAATAAATAACATAATATTTTTATAGTTCAGGTCGTTACGGTCGCAGCGATACCAAATATGTATGGCTTTATTATTTTTTTCAATAATAAATGACTTGATAAGGGAAAAAGGGTAATTGTGTTTTGTGTTATTATTTGAAACTTTTATTGTATGTTTTACAACTTTTATTTTTACTTTTTTTACACTTTTTTTTACACTTTTCTTTAGTCCCACTAGGGGACTTGAAGGTCCAACTGTTTGTTTGATGTTCTAATACATTGCACTACCTATGTAGTGCAATGTATTAGAACTGTCAGTTGTTCACTGACAGCAAGCCGATCAGGCTCCGCCTCCGGGCGGGGCCTAATCGGCTAACGTAATGGCAGATAGGAAGCCATTGTTAGGCATCCTGTTGCCATAGTAGCAGTCGCCAGCCTTGCCATCGCATGGCAAGGCTGCCGATTGCATACAAACCACTTTGATGCAGCGATTGCATTGAATCGCTGCATTGAAGGGGTTAATGGCAGGAATCGGAGCTAGCTCCGGTTCCTGCCGATAGATCGGGGTGTCCGCTGTAACATACAGCGGACACCCACTGCTGATGACGCCGGCTCAGCTTCTGAGCCGGAAGCTGAGCCGGCGCCATCTTGCCGATGGTACCGGAAGCCTCCTGGGCCCCCGCCGACGACGGGGCATAGGAGGATTCCGTTACAGGCTGATCGGGAGGTAAGCATTAGCCCTCCGATCGCCTTTGCAGCCACCGGCAATCCAGCGATCACATTGCTGGGGTGCCGATGGCTATAAACTCCTCACATGCTGCGATCTCTATTGAACGCAGCATGTGAGGGGTTAATCGGTCGGATCGGAGGCTAGCTCCAGTCCTGGCCTATACCTCAGGGTGCCAGCTGTAACATACAGCTGTCACCCGGCGGTGATGTCGCTGGCTCAGCTCCTGAGCCAGCTTCATCTCCATCACGTACAGTTACGTGGAGATGCGCGAAAAGGCCATCTCCCATCACGTAACTGTACGTGAAATGGCGCGAAGGGGTTAAAGGGCTCACACAATATAACAAGTATCAATGAAAGGTGATATGAACAGTAATCAGTGATGTAGTAAAAGATTGTACATAGGAATCAATACATAGTACAGAGTATAAACATCAATAAGAGAACCTGATCCATCAATAAAAAGCCGTATTGTTACATACAGACAAGTACAACATTAATAAATGGGTAAACAAGGTGATGATCATCGGTGTTGTGGTGAATTAAAATCAATACATCACCTCTGAGTATATCGCGGGCGTTTGCCGAAAACGGCGTCCGTGCAGCGCAACTGTGCATGTCCGGAAGAGCAGTCTAATTAGGGGTAACAGGACATGAACGGCGCATGCGCCGTGTGGAAAATTACGCCAAAGCGGCCATATTAATATATGGGGCTCATGCATATGATGCTAGTAAGCACATGCGTAAAGTGAACCACTCGATCATCCTGATTGTGAAGAATAAATGATTATACAGCAATAGTATAGCGAGGGTTAGTAAATGGCAGTAAGATACAAAAAGGAAACCTTATAGATCGATATATATACATATTTTTTGTTCACGTAAACTAGCGCAACTAGAGTGTGTCTGTAAACTCATAGCAGTCAGGTAGCCGGACAACCTCATACACAAAGTGGGTATGGGAGAGGGGAGAGAATACAGTGGCCATCATAGATAGCCACGATCCACGCCCCAAAACACAGAGTACCGGCAACCAGAGCGTGCGTTGTCTTACTCATCGGCTTGAGGGACATCCATATAACTCCCTATGGAAAGTGTGGGGGGGGGGGGGACCACACAAATGTGTATATCAAGGAAACCAAGGGTGGCATATGACAGTACTTAACGTGACATGGGATGGGCATCAGGTACAGGTTCCTATCAGGGGACCAATCATACGAGAGGTACAAATAAGCTAAATATATCAAATTACTCTGAAGTAGATATAAAGAAATAACAATAAAGGCAAACAAAGACACCAATGGGATATCATAGAAGTGACGAATACGAGGTGTGGATCATCTGAAACACAAAGAAAATGGTATCAGTATATATCATAATAATATTATCAGATAATAAGGGAGGGGGGCAAAGGAAAAAGGGGAGAGGAGTCATCAAATCATAAACCTGAAAGCAACGTCAAGGTAAGAACCTCAGGGGGCCCCAGGGGAATAGGGGGACCTAGACCAGTCCACCTAAAGCAAAATCTACATTTAGGACATTGGGTTTAAGTGAATTAAGTCTGTTAATCCATTGGAGTTCACGGATTTTAAGTAATTTGGACCTATAAGGCTGGATTCACACGAGCATGTTCGGTCTGTAAATGTCGGAACGTATTTCAGCCGCAAGTCCCGGACCGAACACACTGCAGGGAGCCGGGCTCCTAGCATCATAGTTATGTACGACGCTAGGAGTCCCTGCCTCTCCGTGGAACTACTGTCCCGTACTGAAAACATGATTACAGTACGGGACATTTGTCCCGCAGCGAGGCAGGGACTCCTAGCGTCGTCCATAACTATGATGCTAGGAGCCCGGCTCCCTGCACTGTGTTCAGTCCGGGACTTGCGGCCGAAAAACGTTCCGTCCATTACGGACCGACCCATGCTCGTGTGAATCCAGTCTTACCCCCTCTTCAAAGCGGAGGGATGTGGTCAAGCACCCAAAACCTCAACCTTTTTTCATTATGCCCCATGTCAGTAAAGTGTTTAGACATGGGTAAGTCCAACCTCTTTTTCCGGATAGTGTATCTGTGTTGATTGAGTCTGGTTTTGAGGTTGAGTGTCGTTTCCCCGACATAGAGTAATTTACAGGGACATTGGAGAACATAAATTACGAAGTCGCTGTCACAGGCGAGAAAGTGTCGAATATCATATATCTTATTGGTAGTAGGCGATGTATTGATTTTAATTCACCACAACACCTATGACCATCACCTTGTTTACACATTTATTAACCCCTTAACGACCCGCGTATAGTGTTTTTACGTCGGCCGTTCAGGGTAGTTCTTCTGAAGTGTTGGCTTTTCACGTCGGCACTTCAGAAGAACATTCCCCGCATCGTGCGGGGTGCTGCTGAAAACCGGGCTACTGGTAGCATCATCGGGCTTCAGGGCAGCGATTAGTTATCAGTGGTCTCCGATCAGTTTTAACCCCTCAGATGCAGCACTCAATAGTAAGCGCCACATCTAAGTGGTTTGGGAGGGAGGGGACCGCATCGGAGTGGTTTGGGAGGTGGCCGCATCAGAGTGGTTTGGGAGGGAGGGGGCCGCATCGGAGTGGTTTGGGAGGGAGGGGGCCGAATCGGAGCAGTTTGGGAGGGAGGGGGCCGCATCGGAGCAGTTTGGGAGGGAGGGGGCCGCATCGGAGCGGTTTGGGAGGGAGGGGGCCGCATCGGAGCGGTTTTCCCGGTCATCGGGTAATCTGCCTCTGTTAGTAACAGCCTTGGCTTCAGAGTGATGATCGGAGACCAATAGCAGTCGTCTCCGTTCATGTGATCACTGTGAGAACCATTCACAGTGATCACAAAATGAAAAACAAAGTGTTTCTCCTCCCTGATTCTCTGTCTCTCCTCACACTTGTTACTTTGTATGAGAAGAGACGGAGAGAGAATTTTACTGTGACACCAAAGAGACACAATTACTAAAAATCTAATATATAAACTTCAATTGTATACCTAGGCTAGGGTTATTCTAGGTTCTATTCTAGGTTTAGTCTAGGATTAGCCTAGGTTTAGTTTAGTCTAGGCTTAGCCTAGGTTTAGTTTAGTCTAGGCTTAGCCTAGGTTTAGTTTAGTCTAGGGTTAGCCTGGGTTTAGTTTAGTCTAGGGTTAGCCTAGGGTTTTTGTGTGGCGTACGTGTGTGTGACGTCTGTGTATTTTTTTTGTGCAAAAAAAAAGTTCAATAAAATATATGTACAAAAAAAAGTTTTATAGTCTACGTGTTTGTTCGACATCAGTTTTTTGTGGAGCGTGCTTTTGTGAATTTTTGTCAGTGAAAAAATTTTTTTAAGAAAAAATAATAAAATTTGTCTGTGTGTGCGTCTGGTTACAGTCTTTGTCGTACGTGTGTGTAATTACAATGGCCATAGAAGGTTCACGGTGGAAGAGGCATACGCCATGTTAATTTCTGACTCTGATGAAAGTGATACAGAAACCGCGTCCGAGGTAGAAATGTTGTCTACCAGTGATAGCGACGACAGTGATACGCTTTCTGCAATGCAAGTGTCGCTGCAGAGTCCACAAGCACAGGGCATGTGGCAGAAGTACCACAAAACACGGCCCCTCTATTCCCCCAGAATATATTGAGTGGGCACCCACAGAGTCATTTTCCCCTAATATCCCAGAATTTATTGCCACACCAGGGATAAATATTAATGTGGAAAATTTTACAGCCCTCGATTTTTTTAAAATATTCATTACAGATGAACTATTGGAGCTGGTTGTTAACCAAACCAATCTGTATGCTCGCCAATTCTCTGCTGAAAAGCCAACGTCCTCCTATGCAGAGCAGCGGCACCCCACAAATACTGGAGAACTTAAAAAAAAATTGGGGCTCATCCTCAACATGGGGTTAGTGAAAAAGCCCCCAATCCGGTCATATAGGGCAACAAGCCCCACACATGCCACACCTGTTTTTCCAGCCGTTATGACCAGAAGCCGATATGAGGTGCTAATGCGCTTACTTCATTTTAACGACAATCACCAGCCCCCCCCCCCCCCGTAGTGATCCAGGCCGTGACCGCCTGTATAAAATAGGGCCCCTGATAAAAAAAATTGAGTCATTCATGCCGATGTACAACCCCGAAAAAAACCTAGCGGTGGATGAATCGCTGATGAGTTACACAGGCCGGCTCTCATTCCGCCAGTACATCCCCTCAAAGAGAGCAAAATATGGGGTTCATATCTAGGAGCTCTGTGAGAGCGGTACAGGCTGCACGTCTGCCTTTACAATCTATGACGGCAAAGACCGTGATATTCACCCCCCAGGATGTCCCAGTGAGCGAGGATGCAGTGGCAGAATAGTCTGGGACTTGCTGCAGCCTCTGCTGAATAAGGGTTATCAGTTATACACCGATAACTTCTATACCAGCGTCCCCTTGTACAAGCACCCGCATGCCGCTGACACAGGAGCTTGTGGAACAATCCACAAATACAGAAGGGGCTGCCACAGGAGCGGGTGAGAAAACGCCTGAGAAGGGGGAATCAAGTGGTCTTTGCAGTGGAAACCTTCCTGCAATAAAATGTAATGACCGCAAGGATGTGTTCATGCTAAGCACTGTTCACACAGACACAAAAGTGACAGTGAGGGAACGTGGTGCCCCCTCTGATAAAGAGAAGCCGGTCTGCGTCACAGACTATAATAAATTCATGGGGCAGTGGATTTGTCTGACCCGGCTTTACAGCCATAGCTGGTGCAAAGAAAGTCCCGCGCCTGGTGTAAAAAGGTGGCCATTCACCTTATTCAGATGGCAGCATTCAGCGGCTTTGTGCTGTACAAAAATCAAATGGGCAAAATACTCTTTTTTTATTTCTGGAGAACATGATTGAACACCTTTTATTTGAGTCCCCTGACCCCAGACACAGCCATGAGGCAGAAGATGTCCGACGGCTTGTGGAACGTCACTTTGTACACCCTGTGCCGGCTACTGAAAAAAAACAATACCCCCAAAAGCGATGCAGAGTGTGCAGCAAAAATGGCATACGAAGGGACACGCAATTTTATTGCCCTACATGTCCCTGCAATCCTGGTCTCTGTAACTATCCCTGCTTTAAAATGTATCATACAGTCCCACATTATTCACTTTCACACTGTTTTTGTAGGGAGAACCATAAGGGAGGGTTACTTTATGGATAATGTTTCCCTGTGAAGATGCAGCAATACTGTATTTTCTGGAAAGACCTACTTTTTATTTACTTCCACCTATTAAAAATACTCACTATACCCCTAGATGAATATTAGCAGGACATTTATACTTGTCAAAATGACCGGCAGTACCACGGCAAATATAGCGCGGTTCCCTAAAATCAGCTCTGCCGTAAAAAGGCCTCCAAAAGCCAAAATGGACTCCTCCTATGATATGCCCTATAACGGGTCCGTATAATAGATTAGACACACATATTTGGTATCGCCGTACACGGGAGAAATAGCAGAATGTGGAAAGGGGTCACTTTTACCAATATGTCATATGGTGTGTCGAAATGGCTTAAGAAAAGTGACACTTTTGTAGAAAAAAAATGCAATTTACATTCTTTTGGCCCAAGTTTGGACAAATTCTGTAAAAAGTGTGAAGGGTTAAAACAGAAATGAGCCGCTAGAAATAGACTTTAGAGTGTCTAGTTTGTAGAACACAATGTTTTTTTACCATTATTTATTGGACTTCCAGTCCATTACCCCTACATTACTACCATGGTGTAAAAAACGAAATGAAGACATTTTAGTGCGCAATTGAGAAAAGGGGCACTTGTGTTTTATACTATATTTCTGGTCCAAAAAAATAATCTACACCTCCAAGTCAGGTGTCCTTATGATCAGGATAAATGAAAAAATATATTACAATCAGTGGCGTAACTACCGCCGTAGCAGCAGTAGCGGCTGCTACGGGGCCCGCGGCATGACCCCCACCATGGCCGGAGGCTCCGCTAGCAGCCGCTATGGCTGCTACAGCGGGACGCCACTGAACACTACGGCAGAGCAGGGAGGTATCTCCCCGCTCTGCCATTAACTGGTTCCCGACCGCTGGCTGTATTTTTACGGCCAGCGGTCAGGGTCCTTAAAACCCGAGCCATAGACTTTCTACGGCTCGGGTTTTAACTTGCTGCCCGCGCGATCGGGCAGCTGAATGTCGGGTCTCTGGCTGTCAGTGACTGCCGGGAACCCGGAGGAGAGGATAGAAGCAGCTTTCGCTGCTTCTGTCTTCTCTGATCACTTGTACACAGCGCTGAATGCGCGCTGTGTACAGGAATAGAGACAGCAGCAGCGGCGCTGTCTCTATTCCTCCCGGTGATCATGTGACTGGTCACATGATCGCCGGGTGCCGTTAGTGGCAGGCTGCTGCTGGGTCTTACTAGACCCAGCATAGCCCTATTACTGACAATCGTCACTATGAGAGGGCTGATTTCCCCTGTAACTGGGGCTGCTGTGCAGCTCCAGTTACAGTGGAAAAACATGGTGTAAAAGAAAGAACAAAAAAATATAAAGTTCCCCAAAGGTCTTCTTTGACCTTTGGGGGACAGACCATAGTAATAAAAAAATAATAAAGTGCAAAAAAAATGTAAATAATAAACACACATAAAATACCCACCCCAAAAAAAAACTTTCCCCCCCGCCAATCATTGTTGTACCACTAGCGCTGACCCAATTACCCTAATATAGACATGTAATATATAAAAATTTACGGTAGACAATGACGATCACAAATAAAAGGTCTATTTTAGGGTAAAACTATGTTATTACCCAAAAAAAAAATAGCTGAAATGTAAAAAAGCTTATTTTTTTACTATTATTTTCAAACTTTATGAATAAAAATTCTAAAATAGCAAAAAAGGTGTGTATAAAAACGATAAAAAATGAAACCTGCATTGTCTACGGAAAAAACGTCGCAAAAATCACATCGTTAGCCCAACAAATAAAAAAGTTATAGCCATTTAACGAACACGTGCTAAAAATGGCTAAACGGTGTCTGGTCCTGAAGGCGCAAAATAGAGCAAAAGACATGTATCCCCCCCCCTCTCCACAGGACATGTATCCCCCCCCTCTCCACAGGACACGTAACCGCTCTCCACAGGACATGTATCCCCCCCCCTCTCCACAGGACATGTATCCCCCCCCCCTCTCCACAGGACATGTATCCCCTCTCCACAGGACATGTATCCCCTCTCCACAGGATCTCCACAGGACATGTATCCCCTCTCCACAGGATATCCACAGGACAGGGGATACATGTGTGATCGCTGGCATTGATAGGGGGAACGGGGGACTGAAAGTCCCCTGAAGTTCTCCATCACAAACCTCGGACTTCCGGGGTCTGTGTCGGGAGCTCCGTAGAAATGAATGGAGCGCCGGTCGTGCTTGTGTGCATGCGTGACCAGCGCTCCTTTCATTTTTATTGAGCTGCGCAGACGCCGGAAGTCAGAGGTTTGTCATGGAGAAGTTCAGGGGGACTTTCAGTCCCCCGTTCTCCCTATCGCTGCCAGCGATCACTCATGTATCCCCTATCCTGTGGAGATCCTGTGGAGAGGGGATACATGTATTTTGTAGGACACACTGTAGGTCGCATTTTTTTGGGAGGGGGGACGCTGTATGACGTTCCCTACAGGGGGGGGGTGGCTGTATGGCGTTCCCTACAGGGGGGGTGGCTGTATGGCGTTCCCTACAGGGGGGGTGGCTGAATGGCGTTCCCAATAGGGGGGGAGCTGTATGGCATTCCCTACAGGGGGGCTGTATGGCGTTCCCTACAGGGGGGCTGTATGGCGTTCTCTACAGGGGGGGCTGTATGGCGTTCTCTGCAGGGGGGCTGTATGGCGTTCTCTACAGGGGGGCTGTATGGCGTTCTCTACAGGGGGATATATGGTGTTATCTACAGAGGGGGGGGCTGTATAGCGTTATCTACAGGGGGGGGCTGTAAAAAAGGCACTATCTACAAAAGGGGGGGTGGTTGTGTGACACCCAGGGGAGGGGGGCCCCAGTCAAATGTTTGCTATGGGGCCCAGTCTTTCCTAGTTACGCCCCTGATTACAATCCATTTCTATGATACAATTACTTTTATCTTCAAACTGTTACATTTTAAATGATGAAAAATCAAAAATGTTCTTTTTTTTCTGTCTTTCCACGGCTATAAAAAAAAAGTAACAAAAATGTTACCCATACATATATACCACAAAAAGGAAGCACCACATGTCCCAAGAAAACAGTGCAAAATTCACATCGATACATAAAACACATACAGAGTTATACTGCGTTACATCTGTGAATAGCAAAACTGCCAAAATTGCTCTGGTCACTAAGGCTGGGTTCACACGAGCACATTAACGTCCGTAATGGACGAACGTATTTCGGCCGCAAGTCCCGGACCGAACTTAGTGCAGGGAGCCGGGCTCCTAGCATCGTAGTTATGTACGACGCTAGGAGTCCCTGCCTCTCCGTGGAACTACTGTCCCGTACTGAAAACATGATTACAGTACGGGACAGTTGTCCTGCTGAGAGGCAGGGACTCCTAGCATCCTACATAACTATGATGCTAGGAGCCCGGCTCCCTGCACTGAGTTCGGTCCGGTACTTGCGGCCAAAATACCTTCTGTATTACGGGGTTAAAAAATTTATATATTGCGTGTTAGATGTGTAAAGCCAGTAATGAGAAAACTCTGATAGATTTGGGGGGGGGGGGGCATCTTTTTATAGTTCCCCTCAGGCAGCAGAGGGGCGAGGTTCACCCCTGGTTATATGTGATGCAGCGCACATCCTCGTGTCCCGTACCGGGGTGCAGACCTTTGCTCGGGCCTGATGTGGCAGTCTTAGGGTATGTTTACATGCAGAAACAGCCGGACACATCAGGAAGTGATTGGGGGAGGCAGACATGACCAGGGTTGCAGGAGAGAAGGAATGAGGTGAAAAGTTCAAATGGAGGAGGGGGAGGAAGGTGGAGGAGAAGGGGGCGAGGTTAACAGAGGGCATATAGGAAGGGTGAGGGACAGGTTCGCGCCATTCACGCCCCAGGAAAAACAGTTTAGACCTTGTCCCGCCCGCCCTCCCTTAAGGACAGGTGTTATGTTTTGTTTAGCGATGTGGATTCTTTGTTGCTGCTGGTGTTTTTTCTTTTACAGGAGTCGGCTGGTGGTGACTGGTAGGAGCGGAGTCACGGTGGCTTTGTTGGCGGATTGGGGGGTCCTTGGAGTTGGTGGTAATTTGAAGTGGGGGATTCATCAGAGGTATGGTCCCTAACAAATACATAATTGCTCATGGAGATGGGCGTATTTTGGCCTCCTGCTGGGTGGTGTCCCGGGAAGTGGTTTTACATACTTGGCAAGCCAACTGCGGAGCAGAAAGGTGCCTCTGAGCCTGTAGGGAGACGGCTGGGGGTAAGTAGCTATACAGGGGGCAGTTAGGCGCCAAAGTTTTGGAGCTCCAAGGACTTCCCCTTTCCTAGTAATGTTATTTATAAAGTTATGTTTTATGTTCATGAAAATTTGTTAATAAAATGGCTGCTGTGGCCGAAATTTTCCAACCCACTGTCTCGTGTGTCTCACTGGGGATGGGAGAGTGACATGTGGGAGGGGAAAAAGGCCTGGAAGCAAGAAAGGGGGTGGACAGTATGGAAGGAAGGTTAAGCAAAAGGGTTCGAAGTGGGGCGAGCTCTGTAATCCCATTGTCATGTGTTTTCAGGCATATTTCGGGGTGTAAACGCCTCAAAATATGCCTGAAAAAACAGTAGCTAAACGCCTACAAACATCTGCCCATTTTATTCAATATAAAAAAAATGTGTTTCGTTCAGACGGGGCGGTTTTTTACACCGGCGTTTTCGAAAACAGTGCGTAAAAAAAGGCCCTGTGAAAAGAAGGCGCATGTCACTTCTTGAGACGTTTTTGGAGCTATTTTTCATTGTGTCAATGTAAAAACAGCTCCAAAAACATCTAGAAAAAACGGTTGAAAATCGGAGGCTGTTTTCTCTGAAAACACCTGTGTAAAGTCGTTTTTGATTTAGCGTGTGAACATACCCTTAGGGAGTCCAGAGTCTGCGTGCCCCCTTCCCTTCCGAGCTTGGTCCTGGTTGCACCCTCTGTGACTGCGATCGTTGCGCCACTGCCCATGATGGTTGTGTTTCTGTATCTCTGTCAGCAGGGGTTTCCCCATTATACTTTTTACCCAAATACTATTTTGTTTAGTTATATTGTGGTATGGCATATAATATATCAGTGATCCCTTAGCGTTTAAAAATCCTTACCGACCTACTACTTATCACAGCTGAGGGTCTGTTATAATTGTATCCAGTCTTTGCAACCCTGACTACACTGGCATTATGGCTTCCATCTATGTATGCGTCGTTTTGATGGCAAGAATAGCACTGGATGCAGGGGCACACTTAAGGCTGGGTTCACACGACCTATTTTCAGGCGTAAACGAGGCGTATTATGCCTCGTTTTACGCCTGAAAATAGGGCTACAATACGTCGGCAAACATCTGCCCATTCATTTGAATGGGTTTGCCGACGTATTGTGCAGACGACCTGTAATTTACGCGTCGTCGTTTGACAGCTGTCAAACGACGACGCGTAAATGGACTGCCTCGGCAAAGAAGTGCAGGGCACTTCTTTGCCACGTAATTTGAGCTGTTCTTCATTGAACTCAATGAAGCACAGCTCAAGATTTACGAGCATCTCAGACGGCTCGCAAAATGCGAGGAGGAGCATTTACGTGTGAAACTAGGCAGCTGTTAACAGTCTGTCTTTTCACACATAAATGCCTCTCATCGTGTGAACATACCCTCAGGGAGGGGGTTTCTAGTACCTGAAAACTCCCTTTGAGCAATGCAGGAGAAATAAAGGGCCATAGCTGTGGTCTTGCCTTAGGATACTCCAATATGTCCGCATAATCTTTTTAATCTTCGATGTATTCCTGTCATATGTACCAAAAAAATACCAAACCTCAATGCCAATACCAAACTTAAGAGCCAATGGGCTCAATCAGACTTCTTGGAATAATACTGTAAGGGTATGTTCACACAAGGGCTTCCGTAATGGCTGAAATTACGGGGATGTTTCAGCCTGAAAACATCCCCGTAATTTCAGCCGTAACGGCATGTGCAGGCACTTGAACGCCGCGTCAATTATGGACGTAATTGGCGCTGCTATTCATTGGAGTCAATGAATAACGGCTCCAATTACGGCCAAAGTAGTGACAGGTCATTTCTTTGACGCGGGCGTCTATTTACGCGCCGTCATTTGACAGCGGTGCGTAAATTACGCCGCGTGTGAACAGACAAACGTCTGCCCATTGCTTTCAATGGGGAGATGTTTGTCAGCGCTATGGAGGCGCTATTTTCGTACGTAATTTGGGGCAAAAACGCCCGAATTACGTCCGTAAATAGGCCGTGTGAACATACCCTAAAGGATCTGCCAGACACAACTTCTGTGTCGACGCCCATAGTTAGTCAGTCTGCACCTGCTTCTATGTCTGTGAGACTGACTCCATCTTCCACCACCCAGGATGGCAGGCTTAGGAGTGGGAGAGCCTATCACAGCCTGGCCAGACGGAGCTAGCTCCCGCCCTCTGTCTATTTATATCTGCCTTTCATGTTTCTCCTTTGCTTGTGATTCTTCTCTGCTGGTTTCCTGGCCCTTCTGCAGCTTCTTGAACTACTGATCCTCTGCTTGTGATTGACCTTGGCTTTACTGACCACTCTTCTGCTCTGCGTTTTTGTACCTCGCTCATCTCCTGTTTTGACTCGGCTCGTTCACTTCGCTTGTTGCTCCAAAAAAACTTTTGCGGGACAAGTTGTAGTTTTTCATGGCACCATTTATTGTACCACATAATGTACTGGAAAGCCGGATTTGTAGGGTGAAATTGGATAAAAACAGCGATTACACCATTTTTTGGGGGGGTTTCGTCTTTACGGCGTCCATCTGGCGGTAAAAACTACATGTGCACCTTATTCTACAGGTTGAAACGATTACGGCGATACCAAATTTATATGTTTTGTTTTATGTTTTACCACTTTTAAAAAAAAAAACTATTTGCTAAAAAAAATAAATGTTTTGTGTCGCCATGTTCTGAGAGCCATACGTTTTTAATTTTTCCTTAATTTAGCGATGTGAGGGCTTATTTTTTGCGACCCGAGCTGTAGTTTTCACTGATACTATTTTTTGGTATATGCGACTTTTTGATCACTTTTATTTCATTTTTTTGGAGAGCTTAGGTGACCAAAAAAATATTTTATAATTTTTTATTTTTACGGCAATCACCGTGCGGGTTAAACAACGCCATATTGTGATAGATTGGACTTTTACAGACGCGGCGATACCAGTTATGTTAACTTTTATTTTTTCTAACATTATTTTAAGGGAAAAATGGGAAAAGGTTTTTTTTTAACTTTTAATTCTTTTTTTTTTTAAACATAAAGAAAGCCTTTATTTTAATGTTTATTACTTTTTTTATTAGTCCCCTTAGGAGACTTGAACCAGCGATCGTTGGATCACCTGCATGATATACTGCAATACTAATGTATTGCAGTATATCGTGCTATGGTCATTCTCTTTTGAAGCCCTGCTGGAGGCTGCAACGTCCGGTCGATGCACTTCTCTCCAGAGATGTCTGCACATGCGGCCGTCCTGTTCCCTAGTGACCACCAGGGTGCGCTTGTGAGCTCAGTCCAGATAAGGAGCCAGGTCGCACACAGGTTGGAGATTGAGCTGATTGCTCCCAGAGCACCCTGTACTAAAAGAAGGGATGTGCCCCTCCCTCCAATGCCTGAGCCTTGTTGTCGTTATCCTAGTATGTCTATGCAAATGGTCTCCTAAGTGTTTTCCAGTTCCCAGTGTTCCCCGTTCCTGCTACCTGTAACCTGTATCCCGTGCTATCCTGGTCAAGTGCCATGTCGAGCTGAAGTCGTGCTGTGCTGTGTACCATGTCTGTCCTGCTACACCCCGCCTGGTGCCTGCATGCTGCCTAGTTCCCAGCTAAGCCTGTCTTGCTACTGTCTGAGCTACCACAAGTACACTATACGAACTATAGACTGTGACCTGTGTCCTCTAGGCCAGCTGCCATACCATCAAGGCGGTACGGCCCAGTGGGTCCACGTACCCCTCGTGACAGAGGCAAATCTTCAAAGGAGTACAAAGATGGCAGAACTGGGGGCCTTTATTAGGCCCCCAGGCTGCCATAACAACCATTGTAAATGGCCAATCTCGCTGCAAGAGGGACGCGATGGCGTGTTTGAGGGGGTGCCCCTCGGATTCTAACAATTTAAATGCCGCGGTCACGATTGACCTCGGCATTTAAAATGTTAAAGGGGCGGAATCAAAGTAAACTTTGATTCCACCCACTGGAGGGAGGTGTCGGCTATATAACACAGCCGTCACCCGCCGAGTATGGAGCGGGCTCCATACTTTACCTTGGCGACATCTCAGTAATGGTACGTCGTATGTCGCCAAGGAGTTTTAATCATTATATAATGAAGAAATATTATAATATAATGGAATACAGGGCGGCTCACCCACGACGTAGGCAAATGCGTGATGTAGTCGAGTGCACAGTAATCTGTACCCCATACAGTAAAGATTCAAAATAATATGAGATAAAACCGGCTCTCAAGACTAAATCAATGTTAGTTCAGGTTTTGTATCAATATCAATTATATCTATTTACTTTCGTCATGTTTGATTACACGGCTCTCTGCATATGTCAAGAGGACAATATGGAACAATATACAACAAAGACGAGTACAAATATGATTTTTACAGTGGTTTGAAGTTATGTGCAAATCTTGGGATCCAATGTCCTTTAAACAATAATAAATAAAAAAAGGAAAATAATAAATGACATTAATTTATATGCAATCAAATAGAATATAAATAATACGTTATAACCTGTTAAAATATAAAAAAATTGTAGATGAATTCCATATAGTGGGCCCTGCTATTATGAGTATCTATATTAAAACCGACGACTTTGACCAATATTCACACACTTGCATTTTTTGGACGGTATCACTGATCTTTATTTATTGTTATTTTGGTGGTATTAGTAGTATTAGCAATATTAGTATTAGTAGTATAAGCAGGGCAATGATATCATAGTATTAGTAGTAATATTAGTAGTATTAGCAGTATAAGCAGGGCAATGATATCATAGTATTAGTAGTAATATTAGTAGTATAAGCAGTATAAGCAGGGCAATGATATCATAGTATTAGTAGTAATATTAGTAGTATTAGCAGTATAAGCAGGGCAATGATATCATAGTATTAGTAGTAATATTAGTAGTATAAGCAGTATAAGCAGGGCAATGATATCATAGTATTAGTAGTAATATTAGTAGTATTAGCAATATAAGCAGGGCAATGATATCATAGTATTAGTAGTAATATTAGTAATATTAGCAGTGTAAGCAGGGCAATGATATCATAGTATTAGTAGTAATATTAGTAGTATTAGCAGTATAAGCAGGGCAATGATATAGTATTAGTAGTAATAATAGTAGTATTAGCAGTATAAGCAGGGCAATGATATAGTATTAGTAGTAATATTAGTAGTATTAGCAGTATAAGCAGGGCAATGATATCATAGTATTAGTAGTAATATTAGTAGTATTAGCAGTATAAGCAGGGCAATGATATCATAGTATTAGTAGTAATATTAGTAGTATTAGCAGTATAAGCAGGGCAATGATATCATAGTATTAGTAGTAATATTAGTAGTATAAGCAGTATAAGCAGGGCAATGATATCATAGTATTAGTAGTAATATTAGTAATATTAGCAGTGTAAGCAGGGCAATGATATCATAGTATTAGTAGTAATATTAGTAGTATTAGCAGTATAAGCAGGGCAATGATATAGTATTAGTAGTAATAATAGTAGTATTAGCAGTATAAGCAGGGCAATGATATAGTATTAGTAGTAATATTAGTAGTATTAGCAGTATAAGCAGGGCAATGATATCATAGTATTAGTAGTAATATTAGTAGTATTAGCAGTATAAGCAGGGCAATGATATCATAGTATTAGTAGTGATATTAGTAGTATTAGCAGTATAAGCAGGGCAATGATATAGTATTAGTAGTAATATTAGTAGTATTAGCAGTATAAGCAGGGCAATGATATAGTATTAGTAGTAATCTTAGTAGTATTAGCAGTATAAGCAGGGCAATGATATCATAGTATTAGTAGTAATATTAGTAATATTAGCAGTATAAGCAGGGCAATGATATCATAGTATTAGTAGTAATATTAGTAGTATTAGCAGTATAAGCAGGGCAATGATATAGTATTAGCAGTAATATTAGTAGTATAAGCAGTATAAGCAGGGCAATGATATCATAGTATTAGTAGTAATATTAGTAGTATTAGCAGTATAAGCAGGGCAATGATATAGAATTAGTAGTAATATTAGTAGTATTAGCAGTATAAGCAGGGCAATGATATCATAGTATTAGTAGTAATATTAGAAGTATTAGCAGTATAAGCAGGGCAATGATATCATAGTATTAGTAGTAATATTAGTAGTATTAGCAGTATAAGCAAGGCAATGATATCATAGTATTACTAGTAATATTAGTAGTATTAGCAGAATAAGCAGGGCAATGATATCATAGTATTAGTAGTAATATTAGTAGTATTAGCAGTATAAGCAGGGCAATGATATCATAGTATTAGTAGTAATATTAGTAGTATAAGCAGTATAAGCAGGGCAATGATATCATAGTATTAGTAGTAATATTAGTAGTATTAGCAGTATAAGCAGGGCAATGATATAGTATTAGCAGTAATATTAGTAGTATTAGCAGTATAAGCAGGGCAATGATATCATAGTATTAGTAGTAATATTAGTAGTATTAGCAGTATAAGCAGGGCAATGATATCATAGTATTAGTAGTAATATTAGTAGTATTAGCAGTATAAGCAGGGCAATGATATCATAGTATTAGTAGTAATATTAGTAGTATTAGCAGTATAAGCAGGGCAATGATATCATAGTATTAGTAGTAATATTAGTAGTATAAGCAGTATAAGCAGGGCAATGATATCATAGTATTAGTAGTAATATTAGTAGTATTAGCAGTATAAGCAGGGCAATGATATCATAGTATTAGTAGTAATATTAGTAGTATTAGCAGTATAAGCAGGGCAATGATATAGTATTAGCAGTAATATTAGTAGTATAAGCAGTATAAGCAGGGCAATGATATCATAGTATTAGTAGTAATATTAGTAGTATTAGCAGTATAAGCAGGGCAATGATATCATAGTATTAGTAGTAATATTAGTAGTATTAGCAGTATAAGCAGGGCAATGATATCATAGTATTAGTAGTAATATTAGTAGTATAAGCAGTTTAAGCAGGGCAATGATATCATAGTATTAGTAGTAATATTAGTAGTATTAGCAGTATAAGCAGGGCAATGATATCATAGTATTAGTAGTAATATTAGTAGTATTAGCAGTATAAGCAGGGCAATGATATAGTATTAGCAGTAATATTAGTAGTATAAGCAGTATAAGCAGGGCAATGATATCATAGTATTAGTAGTAATATTAGTAGTATTAGCAGTATAAGCAGGGCAATGATATCATAGTATTAGTAGTAATATTAGTAGTAATATTAGCACTATAACCAGGGCAATGATATCATAGTATTAGTAGTAATATTAGTAGTATTAGCAGTATAAGCAAGGCAATGATATCATAGTATTAGTAGTAATATTAGTAGTATTAGCAGTATAAGCAGGGCAATGATATAGTATTAGTAGTAATATTAGTAGTATTAGCAGTATAAGCAGGGCAATGATATAGTATTAGTAGTAATATTAGTAGTATTAGCAGTATAAGCAGGGCAATGATATAGTATTAGTAGTATAAGCAAGGCAATGATATCATAGTATTAGTAGTAATATTAGTAGTATTAGCAGTATAAGCAGGGCAATGATATAGTATTAGTAGTAATATTAGTAGTATTAGCAGTATAAGCAGGGCAATGATATAGTATTAGTAGTAATATTAGCAGTATAAGCAGGGCAATGATATAATATTAGCAGTATAAGCAGGGCAATGATATCATAGTATTAGTAGTAATATTAGTAGTATTAGCAGTATAAGCAGGGCAATGATATCATAGTATTAGTAGTAATATTAGTAGTATTAGCAGTATAAGCAGGGCAATGATATCATAGTATTAGTAGTAATATTAGTAGTATTAGCAGTATAAGCAGGGCAATGATATCATAGTATTAGTAGTAATATTAGTAGTATTAGCAGTATAAGCAGGGCAATGATATCATAGTATTAGTAGTAATATTAGTAGTATTAGCAGTATAAGCAGGGCAATGATATAGTATTAGTAGTAATATTAGTAGTATTAGCAGTATAAGGGCGGGTTCACACATAGCGGATTTTCACTTAAATTCCGCTGCGGACACTCCGCAGCGTTAATCCGCAGCGGAGCCGTTTCTCCATTGACTTTCACTTTAATTTAGCAGTGTTCGTTTACACGATGCGTACAATTCCGCTGCGGAGCATAGGCTGCGGAGCGGAATTTGGTGTCCGCAGCATGCTCTGTCTGTTGCGGAGCAGTGGCGGACTGGTTGCGGACTCATTGCGGAAGTTCTCCATTCACTTCAATGGAGAATCGAAATTCCGCAATGAAGTCCGCAGATGTTATGTGTGGTGCGGATTTAGTTAGTGGTGCGGTGCGTATTTCCTGCCGGAGCAGGATATGACATCAGCATTCAGCATATTACAAAAGGAAGACGCCATTTTCGGCTTGCAGCCTGACAGAGAATTTAAAAAAAGTTAAGAGCCAACTCTGAACACAGGCTGCCATGTCGAGGTACAGACGTATGGACATGGAGGTTTCGTCCCTCATTAATCTGGTAAGTACATGTATATGTTTGTGTCATGTTGTTTCAAGATGTCTACTATGTATGGATTAACACTAGCAGCACCTGCAGAATGTCCATTTTCTTAAGGCAGATCACCATGTAACAGCTCCACTGTGATTCCAGAGTACCAAGCAAACAGCATTATGCAATTTTTTGGGATTTTTATAGGTGCATAGTAGGCCAGAGATCTGGGACAGCTCGATAGCTGCCTACAGCGACCGCAACGCCCGTGACGAGGGATGGTCGTTTGTGTGCCGCGGACTGTACCCCGAGTGGGACGGGATGCTGGAGAGGGAGCAGGGAGTGATTGGTAAGTTTGCATTTAGTTTGTAATGCAGAGAGGTCAAAACACTGTTGCCAAAGGTTGGTTTGCATCATTAGCATGCTAGCAAAAATCAGCACTAATTTCCTTTCCTGCCTTGCTAAACCATACCCCAACTTTTGACATGTCACTATGGCACATGCGCAGTTGCTGATCCCTTTTTCCCCGACTGTAAGGGTATGTGCACATGGCCTATTGACGGCACTAAATCCTGCCTTACACACTCCATTTAACGACCTGAAGTACCTTTTGCAAGCGTGGACAACCATATGCACATTTAAATGCATGGGCAGATGTTTGCCAGCATCTTGGTGGCGTCGTGGCCTATTTTTGCCATGGCAAGAGGTGGTGGCAACCCAGGCGTAGCCATAGTTGCTGTCTACTCAAGTTCTGCCCCAATGATGTGGTTGCATTGATGATATATCCTCACGACAGGCCAGAGGACGCAATTGAGCTGTATACACCTGACTTCATCCACTATGCCCTAATTTAAAACACATCCTTCCTTTTCCAGAAAATGATGTGCGCAATCGGTGGAGGACAGTACGAGACCGGTTCCGCAAACAGCTATCAAAGACACCTGCAAGTGGCTCCTCTCCTTCACGGGGCCGTGCCATAGCCTACTATGAGGAACTGGCTTTCCTCATTCCCTGCAGGGAGCTACGAAGGTAAGTCTCTATTCGCACACACACCTGGGTTATAAAAGGGAGCGCATGAAACATGTGATTCAAAAATAACGTAATGCAATGTCTATTGCGTGAAGATTATATTCCACATGTTTGTTTTCCTTTTGCCAGTGTTGTCACGAAAATGACCCCTGACCGTACACATTATCACATATCACTCTGTGTTGCTTATGTAACTCATTCTCTTCATGACGAGAATACGTCTTTAGTTTCCCCCCCCCCAAAGATTGGTGTCAGTTGGGGTGTGTGTAGAATGGCAAAAGGATATGTTAACGAGATTAGCGACTGACAAACTGTTGGAGAAATGTCTTCTGAATCCCCTTAGTCAATGAGCGTTTTTTTCCATGCAGAACGTCCGGAAATGTACCACCCCGGACGCCACAACGGAGTGCACGTGGCCAGGTGCAGCAGCAGGCCGTGGCAGGCTCCTCATCAATGGTGGCTGAGGAAGATGCGCCCTACCAGCCAACCCCGGCACCAGCAACTCCGCGTGGCGACACCTCTCCAGCCCCCACGGCAGCTACTTCCCGACCGCGCCAAAGAGTGGGTGGCCGAAAGCGCCATACGCCAGAAGACCAAAGTGACACGGTAGAGGGCCAAGCCATGCGCATGATTCGGAGGGTGGAGGCCGAGGACCAATACACCAGTTTCGGGAATGCCGTTGGTGGGCGATGCCGCGAGATGGAAAATACTCGGCGGGCGGCATATATGACCTGTGTCTTCGCCCTGGCCGATATCTTTGAGGCCCCCCAGCCCCTACCCGATGTGGGAGATCTCATTTTTCACCTGCGAACACTAACTGGCCGTAGGGCTGAGACGTCTGCCGCTGTGCCGCACGCCCCACCTCCTGCCTCTGCACCCTCCCTGCAGCCCGATCCCTATTTTTCCCCCTGGACTCATGGACATCCCTCTGCTTCCACTTTCCGCCCATACCCCAATGTCCCAAACCCTTTGCCCACCCCATACTCGTCCACTCTCCCACCTCTTCATATCCATCCTCCCACCTCTGCGGCATACATGCCCCCTACCTCAACCTCCTCCTCTGCCCCCTCGTCGCATCCACAATTAAGCCCCCCGCGCTTCCACATATTGTAGTATGTTTTGTTTTTTGTTTGGTCGCTAATGTACCAGGTATTTAATATTTGTTACTTACATGATTCGACTTGTATTTAGTTGTGATGTTCATACGTTCCATCAAAGTTCCGTTGAATTTATGACTCTGACTTGTGTTTTTTTTGATTTGGATGGGAGGAGGCCAAAATGCGGGAGGGCATCAAGGGGACGATAACGATTGTTCACAGTGTGGCCGTTTTCATTTAGTAAATACTGTGTGGTTTGAGATGCTATGGTGTGCTCAACCAAGAAAGGCAACCTAGACATCATACTCCCTATTCAGACATGGGATTCATAAAATACACACACTTAGGCCAAATCCAAGTAATAGTGCATTATTTTATTGCAAAGGAAGCACATCCAACACACAATTTTCCATTCCATAGGAGTATCAATGACACAATTGCCTACTGTTTGGACATTAAACCGATTACTGCTGGGTTGGCCGCACCCCGCCAACACAGGAGTATTGCCAAGGTACGGCCCCTTCAGAAGTGAGGAAATAATCCGAGTAAATATCTCGTACGCGTACACCACTACTGCCCTGACCAGCAGAACCCCAGTTAATGGCACTGCCAACATAGGGCAGAAGTGAGTCGCCCTCAACTTCTTGACGGTATTCCTGGAGGTAGTTATGGAGGACACAACATGCCTTGATGACCGCATCAACGGTGTTTTCCTCCAATTGCATGGCCGAGGTAAAGACCCGCCACTGATTTGCCATGATGCCAAACGTGCACTCGACGAAACGTCGTGCCCTGCTCAGCCTATAATTAAAAATCCGACGACAGACATTCAGTCCCCTTCGTGGGTATGGGCGCAGCAGGTTAGGGCTCAAAGGAAATGCCTCATCCGATACCATCACGAAGGGGACTGGACGCGTGGTTCCTGGAAGAGGTGTCGGAGGGGGGAGAGACACGTTATCTATGAGAATTTGGAGGCCAATCTGGGAGGCTCGCAGCACCCGGGAGTCCCCAGTACTACCATAGGCACCAACATCAATGGTAACAAATTTGTAATGTGCATCAGCCACCGCCATCAGGACGACCGAAAAATACTTCTTGTAATTAAAGAAGCGTGATCCTGAGTGCGGTGGCTGCTGCACCCTTACATGCTTGCCATCAACTGCGCCTATGCAGTTTGGGAACTGGGTGACATTTCTAAAGCCAGCTGCGACATTTAACCAAATCTCGGGAGTGGGGCAAGGCATGACAATGGGCTGCAACTCTTCCCACAGAACTTTGCATGTGCTCTTCACAATTTGGGAAATGGTGGATTTGCCCACACGAAATTGGAGGTGCAGGGATGCATACGTCTCGCCGGTGGCCAAAAATCTGAAACCAAAAAACATCAGGCATTACATTACATCCCACTATTTAGGAAGAACAACATGTAGGGAGACTATAATACATATGTTTGGGGAAACAAGAAACGTACCCAAGCTCGCAAAATGCACAATAGAGAAAATGATTGTATGTTAGATGACACGCAGAAATGTGGCAACTTACCGCAAGGTGATGAGCAACCTTTCCTCAGCAGTAATCGCCATCCTCATCCAGGTATTCTGCTTGGTAATGTGTGGCCTGACAATTTCGAGCAGCCTGTCAAATGCTTCGATGCTCATCCGGCAGAATCCCGTAAATTTGTCTGGATATCTAGACCACACCACAAAGAAGATTAACCTAAATGCGGGGTAACCAGCCTAAGTGGGAAACACATGCCAGCATTTACACACACCATGTGGTGTGCACTAATTAAACCCTTCGTCCGTCTGTACTACTTGTACGTAGGTTTGCCCCAGGTGTGGTCCAGACACCAGTAATGAATGTGGTATGCTCAGGATAGCCCATCAATATATCATCCCTCTGGGTCCTCCACACGAGACCGTCAGCAACTAGCTGTTTGGAAGCACACGCTGTGCTCGGACGACTGATACTACCCCTGGATTTCCTTGACTTGATTAGGCTGTCAATCGCCAATACACAGGTAGTGTATGTAGTGACTATGCGATAATTCTCAGATGCACTGCAATGGGATAGTCTTTGAATTCGTGGGATTGGCCAATTTTGCTCTGTGAGCTATTGAATTGTGAGTAACTTAAGCCAAAGAAGGGTATCCGAACACTATGGACCCTTCACGGCAACTGATCGGTGACAGGGACGACTGTCCGAGGGCAAGCGCTGATAAATCAATGGCCTATCCACTGCACAGAACAGGGCGTTTGCAAGCCGGGCACTTTACTCTACACCCTACTCTCACATATAGCAGCCTGGTGAGTAGAGGTGAGCAGAGACTCATTACAAAACATATGAATCATGTGCTCTTAAGTTACCCAACAGAACAACAGGGGCAGTGACAATGAAAGATTGTATCCCAAATATATACCTTCTTAGATCGCAGCAAAGAAGTGCAAAATGACCTTTGGTTGATCTTTCTGCAACCAAAGGGTGAACCCACAGTCGGACACGGCCTCGTTCTTCAGCCTGTGTGCAAATAATGATTGTGAAATCCAAGAAACCTGTTACTATATCATTAGCAGACAGAAACATATACTTTTGCATTGGATGTGTGTAGATGACTAAATATTACTTACACGTTGCCTTTGGCGACGACGGACAATGCTGACTATGGTGCGCAGCAGCAGAATCAAATATTGTCGGCGTAATTGAAGTGGTCGCTCCTGGATGTCAGGCATTATCCCACACTTCGGACTAGTATACTTCTCCGGCGAGATTCACTTCTCTTTCTGGCCACACTTATACATGCCATGGGTGTGTCCAGCTCGTCGTCATAGGAACTGAACTCCCAAATGATGTCAGTTCCTTTTTGGAAGACTTGCCTTTGAAATCCGCAACGAAATCCGCAACTAAATCCGCAAGGCAATCCGCAGCACTTTGCCAAAATCCGCAGCGTAATCCGCAATGCGGATTCTGTGCGGCATGGATGCGGACAGTTGCGGAGGAATTCCGCCATGTGTGGTCATGCCCTAAGCAGGGCAATGATATAGTATTAGTAGTAATATTAGTAGTATTAGCAGTATAAGAAGGGCAATGATATAGTATTAGTAGTATAAGCAAGGCAATGATATCATAGTATTAGTAGTAATATTAGTAGTATTAGCAGTATAAGCAGGGCAATGATATAGTATTAGTAGTAATATTAGTAGTATTAGCAGTATAAGCAGGGCAATGATATAGTATTAATAGTAATATTAGTAGTATTAGCAGTATAAGCAGGGCAATGATATAGTATTAGTAGTAATATTAGTAGTATTAGCAGTATAAGCAGGGCAATGATATAGTATTAGCAGTATAAGCAAGGCAATGATATCATAACTATTAGTAGTAATATTAGTAGTATTAGCAGTATAAGCAAGGCAATGATATCATAGTATTAGTAGTAATATTGGTAGTATTAGCAGTATAAGCAGGGCAATGATATCATAGTATTAGTAGTAATATTAGTAGTATTAGCAGTATAAGCAGGGCAATGATATAGTATTAGTAGTAATATTAGTAGTATTAGCAGTGTAAGCAGGGCAATGATATAGTATTAGTAGTAATATTAGTAGTATTAGCAGTATAAGCAGGGCAATGATATCATAGTATTAGTAGTAATATTAGTAGTATTAGCATTATAAGCAGGGCAATGATATCATAGTATTAGTAGTAATATTAGAAGTATTAGCAGTATAAGCAGGGCAATGATATCATAGTATTAGTAGTAATATTAGTAGTATTAGCAGTATAAGCAGGGCAATGATATCATAGTATTAGTAGTAATATTAGTAGTATTAGCAGTGTAAGCAGGGCAATGATATAGTATTAGTAGTAATATTAGTAGTATTAGCAGTATAAGCATGGCAATGATATCATAGTATTAGTAGTAATATTAGTATTATTAGCAGTATAAGCAGGGCAATGATATCATAGTATTAGTAGTAATATTAGTAGTATTAGCATTATAAGCAAGGCAATGATATCATAGTATTAGTAGTAATATTAGTAGTATTAGCCGTGTAAGCAGGGCAATGATATAGTATTAGTAGTAATATTAGTAGTATTAGCAGTATAAGCAGGGCAATGATATAGTATTAGTAGTAATAATAGTAGTATTAGCAGTATAAGCAGGGCAATGATATAGTATTAGTAGTAATATTAGTAGTATTAGCAGTATAAGCAGGGCAATGATATCATAGTATTAGTAGTAATATTAGTAGTATTAGCAGTATAAGCAGGGCAATGATATAGTATTAGTAGTAATAATAGTAGTATTAGCAGTATAAGCAGGGCAATGATATAGTATTAGTAGTAATATTAGTAGTATTAGCAGTATAAGCAGGGCAATGCTATCATAGTATTAGTAGTAATATTAGTAGTATTAGCAGTATAAGCAGGGCAATGATATCATAGTATTAGTAGTAATATTAGTATTATTAGCAGTATAAGCAGGGCAATGATATCATAGTATTAGTAGTAATATTAGCAGTATAAGCAGGGAAATTATATCATAGTATTAGTAGTAATATTAGTAGTATTAGCAGTATAAGCAGGGCAATGATATAGTATTAGTAGTAATAATAGTAGTATTAGCAGTATAAGCAGGGCAATGATATAGTATTAGTAGTAATATTAGTAGTATTAGCAGTATAAGCAGGGAATGATATAGTATTAGTAGTAATATTAGTACTATTAGCAGTATAAGTAGGGCAATGATATCATAGTATTAGTAGTAATATTAGTAGTATTAGCAGTATAAGCAAGGCAATGATATCATAGTATTAGCAGTAATATTAGTAGTATAAGCAGTATAAGCAGGTCAATGATATCATAGTATTAGTAGTAATATTAGTAGTATTAGCAGTATAAGCAGGGCAATGATATCATAGTATTAGTAGTAATATTAGTAGTATTAGCAGTGTAAGCAGGGCAATGATATAGTATTAGTAGTAATATTAGTAGTAATATTAGCAGTATAAGCAGGGCAATGATATCATAGTATTAGTAGTAATATTAGTAGTATTAGCAGTATAAGCAGGGCAATGATATCATAGTATTAGTAGTAATATTAGTAGTATTAGCAGTATAAGCAGGGCAATGCTATCATAGTATTAGTAGTAATATTAGTAGTATTAGCAGTATAAGCAGGGCAATGATATCATAGTATTAGTAGTAATATTAGTAGTATTAGCAGTATAAGCAGGGCAATGATATAGTATTAGTAGTAATATTAGTAGTATTAGCAGTATAAGCAGGGCAATGATATCATAGTATTAGTAGTAATATTAGTAGTATTAGCAGTATAAGCAGGGCAATGATATCATAGTATTAGTAGTAATATTAGTAGTATTAGCAGTATAAGCAGGGCAATGATATAGTATTAGTAGTAATATTAGTAGTATTAGCAGTATAAGCAGGGCAATGATATAGTATTAGTAGTAATATTAGTAGTATTAGCAGTTTAAGCAGGGCAATGATATGCCACGTGTGACCATGCCCTTAGTAGTATTAGTAGTATTAGTAGTATTAGGATATTAGTAATATTGGCAGTATTAGGCTCTGTTCACACCTGCGTTGGGGTCCCTTTTTTTATGTTGCGTCGGAGGTTTCCTTCAGAACGGGACCGTGAACAGACGCAAACTGATTTCAATGGTCATGGAGTCTGTGCCCCTGGTTTCCGTTTGTCTCTTTTGTGCACCGGACCAGTCGTTTTGCCGGAATCAATAGATTAGTCGACTACACTATTGCTTCAGTCAGAACGGGACCCCAACGTAGATGTGAACAGAGCCTTAGCAGTATTAGCAGTATTAGGCTAATTTCACAGTAGCGTTACTATACATTTACCTTCTTCTGTCAGAGGAAGAGAGGATCGAAAGATTAAGCGGAATGCAACGGTTCCGTTAGATTTACCATTGATTGGTAATTCTTTGGTTTCAGTTGCTTTCCATTTATCTCCGTTCGCTAAGTTTCCGTTTTTTTCTACGTAAGCAAAAGTGCAGTCTGTAGAACTTTTATTTCCGTGAAAAAAATAGGAAACCTATCGAACGGAGACAAACGGAAAGAAACTGAAACCAAAGAATTACCATTAAAATCAATGGTAATTCTAACGGAACCGTTGCTTTCCGCTTAATCTTTCGATCCTCTCTTCCTCTGACGGAAGAGAGATAAACGTATAGTAACGCCAGTGTGAACTTACCCTTAGTAGTATTGCCAGATGGTGAGTGTCTGTGTTGATCAGATGGTGGATGTCGGTGTTGTCATGCCAGATGTATAAGGGCCCGAGCTTATGATATATTCTATACGTTGTATCCACTTGAATGTTATTACACTTCCGATGCCGTTATATACAATGTCAGCGTTATTTGAACGGCTATTTTCTGTTTTTACGCGCCAGAGCAGCACAACTCAAAGGTCCGTTGTACTTGTAGTAATGTCACTTCTTGAGGCACCTGATTAGTAGGTTTGCATGTTTATGTTGGTAGTGCGGCCAAGCTGGTACTTCTAGTGCGCTTTGCCTCACTGTCAGTGAATGGAAAGCAGTGATGGATGGGGAAGCTGCGGCCGTTTGTAAATGTGCAGCCCCGGCACCTGTGGATAAGATGCTGCAGTCCCAGCAGTTCAGTTAGATTTCTTTTTAAAAAATTTGCCCACATTTTGCCCCAATACTAGATTTAGCAAATGCTTCTCATGCGTAGATGGCGTCTCATTAAAATCAGTCTCAGTCCTCATGCACACTATATTAGTAATGGACGCGTTTCACAGCGTGGCATCCACTTCAAATCCAAAGTGTACGTGTCTAAGCAAATCTCCGGCGTTGTATATTAGAAAGGTAATATGAATTATTTGGTGCTGTATATGTCAGATTTTCTGCTAGATGATTGTGTACTGTATATATAATAAAAGCCTGATATTTAAAGTGACCATCCGGGAAAATGCCTGATTTACTATCTATTACATTACTTTGGTTAATTGATTAACTAAGTAAGAGCTACACAAATCGATTTCCATCATATTCAATGGACCGGCAAATCGTCAAAATGACAAAACATGCCCATCGAGTCATTTATCCCTTCTAATATATATTATAAGTGAGCAATGCTGGATTAGCATCTATAGTCCATGAGGCTTTCTTGAATAGCAATTTAAAGCCTCATTTTTATGATTTATCATTACTGTCATAGAAGGCATCAGTTTACAAGGCGCCGAAAATGGAGCAAATTGCACCAAATTTATAAAAATGTTGCACACGGCTGAAATTGGTAGGGATGTTAGGCGCTCTTCTCTTCTTTACTTCACCTCATGACTGCTGCACATGTCTACAGCACTTTTATATTTTTCAGAAATGTGGGCATCTTACAACTTCTGCTAGCCACAACCCTTTTTTTTAGGAAGTTTGAAAAAGTTATGGCACATTTTAATTGGTAAATATTGTCCATTATTCACAAACATTTTAATATGTTCAACATTTGTGTTACAGAACTGGTATAATCTGGTATAATCTGGTATAATCTGGTATAATCTGGTATAATCCGGTATAATCTGGTATAATCTGGTATAATCCAGTCTTTCCCTTCTATGCAGCTATGATGTCACAGGTGGTGTTGCTTGTGATGTCATAAACACCAGTGTGGTCACTTTCTCTGCTGCCTCCACATTGGCTCATTTCACTGAGGTGAAAGCGACTGACGATGTGGTTGAAGCTTTGTATTATTGCGATACTAATCTGCCCTGTGACTGGTTCACAGATGGTAAGTGGGGCTTTTCTATTACAATGAGCGTCACATGTTGTCCGGGGGCTTATTCAATGTGAATGGTTATTACATTTTATGAAAACACAATGTTGACAGTCTAGGCCCCGGCTACCTCTGTGTTACATTATGACATTTGTACTTTGTATTGTCTTACAATTTACTATCTCACTTTTTATTCTAGACTAATGCCCTAGCAGTGCCCCCTGGAGCAGAGCCGTCCAAGTTATCGGACATATACAGATGGATGACAAAGTCCATATTTGGGGTGAGTAGGGGGATGATATCATTGCCCCGCTTATACTGTATCTTATATTGTACATCAGTTGTATCCTCTTCAGATACACACATTTTACAGCGAACCGCAGGAGACCAAATGTCACTGCTGAGTCATAATCTAATATAAAGAGTGTGGTGGGAGTACTGGCTCTCATTGAGGAGAGCAAGCAGATGTATGGACACTTATTTACAGGCAATGCTTCATGGGAAAAAAAAGTATGCAAATTAGCTCATATCAGTCAAACTATAGACTTCTCCAAACGGAAAAGAAAGACCCATGGAGGCGTCTCCGGTTTGGCTGTTATGAGATAAGTTACATACTAATATAAAGAGTAATGGCATAAGTAATGCACAGAGAATAAATCTCCTCCAGCGCATACGTGAGGTCTTATGTTATTTACTGACCCCCAATTATAAGTCATTTATTGTGGTCATGTCTGCTTTTCTCTATAATTTGTTACGTTTTTATTGTAGGTTGCTCCACCGGCTGCTCTGCCCCCCAAGGACGGCTATGTCCTATTTTGGGACTGCTGTGAGCATATCGGAGAGACGGTATTTGGGGTGAGTAAGAATTTACTATCAATATTGTCCATGTATGTTATATGTTCTATGCCCATTAATCACCCAGTTCACCCGGCAGTCTTGTCTTTTGTCTTGGCTCGCTCCAACAATGAAATGATATTATATTAACCCTTTCCGTCACAGCCCATTTAAATTTTCTTACTGTAATTTCTCTTCTTCCATGAGCCATACATTTTTATTTTTTCATCGACATAAGCGTACGTATGAGGACTTGTTTTTGTAAGTTTTTTTTTTTTTTTACTGGAACCTTTCAATGTAGCCCTGGTGAGAAGTTTATTTTTTATTGTTTACATTATTTTACATAAAAAATGGGGAAAGGTCCTTTGAAAAACTTTTATTTATTTTTTCTTATATATATTCTTGAAATATTCAGTTTTTTTAGTTCCACTAGGGGGACTTAAACGTGTGTTGATTGGCTCATACAATTCACTGCACAGGGCTTAAATGGGGTATACAACAGGAAATGTGATAATTGTCTGATCACTGGGGGCCCCCACCGATTGCTTGAGTGTGGGTCTTGAACCCCCTGTTTTTTTCCTCACTGCTTGACCACAATGAGGAGGACATTGAATAGAGGGGTGGTTGAGAATGGGTTCTTCCGCTCCATTCAAAATCCATGGGAATAACGGAAACAGCTGAGTACAGCGCCCATCTGTTTCCGTCAGTCTCATAGACATTGAATAAAGCAGCGGTAAGGAGATACAGTTCTGGAACCCTATTCTCGCTGTTGGTGGCGGTCCCAGCAGGGGCGCGTCCAGTGATCAGCCATTTATCACCTATCCAGTAGATAAGTGATAATTGTCAATTCTAAGACAACCCCTTTAATAGGATACTATCCCTTTCATTTAGCCCTCCCCGGCTGCCCTGATAAACCACCGCCCCCTGCGTCACAGGGGGTGATGGGGGGACAGAGAAGACTATTGACCATGGCATCTTAGTGGTTAAATGGCCAGGATTGGAATTATCTCTGATCCCAGACCTTAGAGCAGGGTGTCAAATGTAATATACAGCTGAAGTTACGGACCCATACTTAAATACATGTACAGTGGATGTCGGGAAGGGGTTAAGAAATTATTGTTTAGAAGTGGAGCTATATACAATATTTTACTCATGTGTGGTACTTGTCATTGAGGTGTTTACTCAGGATCTACAAAGGCAAATCCTCTGCTTTTTTACCTGGTGTCCTTGTATGAAAACAATCAGTCCATGCTTTACAGGCTGAACATTGACGCTGAGCAGACATTTAATGTACAGTCACAATCTTGTCTTACAGATTACTATAGAAAAACCCATCCCACCAAAGGAGGAACCGTCTCGGATTGAGAAGGTCATTAGGTGGGTCGAGGAGAACATCTTCGGAGTAAGTCAAACATTTTTAAGTATTTTTAGATATGTCATACTAGACTGAAATGATTAAATATACAGTAGTATCCCTCCCAAAAATATGAATCTAAAGGAACAAAGAGACTTATGGTCAATGTAGTCATCGTGTAGTGACTACAAAATAACCAAAATGTACAATTAAGAAACCAGATACAAATTACATTTTAAGCATTGGGCTATTGTCTTCCACCACGTATGTAACATAAGTAAACAAACAATGGTCCATTGGATTCTTGGGTAAATCCTCTCCCTAGAGAAGCCTATCACCTTATAACTATTGGCCATAACGACCACTGTGACGGTCCCATACAGAGGATTTGCCCATGACATGACAACACCACCAGACATTGACCTTCCCCTGACCTCTATGTTTACTCTGTTTATTGCAGGTTACTCCGCTACCACCCGATCCACCCAAGGCGTCACCTTGCATGACCTTCCTAGGCCTCCTGAAGACACAGATCTCTTGGGTGAGTCTGATATTCACAGAATAGTAATTCTTCTTATTGGGGAGTGTAATTTGCTTTACATCCATAATCCTAACAAGAATCAGTCTGAGAACTTAGCAGAGGACAATGGTGGTTGTGATGTTTGGTTACGGGATGATTTTCTTTTTTCTGTTTTGTGTGCTTTTCTGTATTGTTCTTGTTGCTGAAGTTGTACTTAGATCCAGATGACATATTACTTGGATAGATAACATTTCTTTATAAGTCAGATACTTAGCAGCAGGTGTGAGATCAATCCTCCTACCGACTTACTGAGAATGAAAATGAAAAAATAACTATATTCCTACAGGTGACTCCAACTCCAGCTCCAGCTCCACCCAAAGAGAAAGAGGTGTCCTGGCTCCAGAGAAGCCTTAACTGGATTTATCAAGTAAGTGTCATTTTTCCTCAGTGTAGTATAATTTTTATTATTATATAGTAGTATTGTTATCAGGGGTGGACACACTGTACCATATATACTGCTGTATAGGAGATCTACAGGACATACTGGACCATATATACTGCTGTATAGGAGATCTACAGGACATACTGTACCTTATATACTGCTGTATAGGAGATCTACAGGACACACTGTACCATATATACTGCTGCATAGGGGCTCTACAGGACACACTGTACCATATATACTGCTGTATAGGAGATCTACAGGACATACTGGACCATATATACTGCTGTATAGGAGATCTACAGGACATACTGGACCATATATACTGCTGTATAGGATATCTACAGGACATACTGTACCATATATACTGCTGTATAGGAGATCTACAGGATATACTGTACCATATATACTGCTGTATAGGAGATCTACAGGACACACTGTACCATATATACTGCTGCATAGGAGATCTACAGGACATACTGTACCATATATACTGCTATATAGGAGATCTACAGGACATACTGTACCATATATACTGCTGCATAGGGGCTCTATAGGACATACTGTACCATATATACTGCTGTATAGGAGATCTACAGGACATATTGTACCATATATACTGCTGCATAGGGGCTCTATAGGACATACTGTACCATATATACTGGCTGTATAGGATATCTACAGGACATACTGTACCATATATACTGCTGCATAGGGGCTCTATAGGACATACTGTACCTTATATACTGCTGTATAGGAGATCTACAGGACATACTGGACCATATATACTGCTGCAAAGGGGCTCTTTGGGACATACTGTACCATATATACTGCTGTATCGGGGATCTACAGGACATGCTGTACCATATATACTACTGCATAGGGGCTCTATAGGGAATATTGTACCAAATATACTGCTGCATAGGAGATCTATAGGCCATATTGTACCATATATGCTGCTGCATAGGAGATCTGCAGGACATACTGCACTATATATGCTGCCTCACAAGGGACTCTATAGGACATACTGTACCATATATGCTGCTGCATAGTGTCTCTATAGGACATACTACACCATATATACAGCTGCATAGGGGCTTTATACGGCATACAGTACCATATATGCTGCTGCATAAAGGGCTCTATAGGACATACTATACCATATATGCTGCCTCATATGGACTCTATAGGACATACTATACCATATATGCTGCCTCATAGGGACTCTATAGGGGATACTGTACCATATATGCTGCCTCATAGGTGCTCTACAGGACATACTGTACCATATATGCTGCTGCATAGTATATCTATAGGAAATATTGTACCATATATACTGCTGTATAGGGCTCTATAGGACATACTGTACCTTATATACTGCTGCATAGGGTTCTATAGGACATACTGTACCATATATGCTGCTGCATAGGGCTCTATAGGACATACTGTACCATATATGCTGCTGCATAGGGGCTCTATAGGGAATACTGTACTATATATGCTGCTGCATAGGGGCTCGATGGGGCATACTGTACCATATATGCTGCTGCATAGGGGCTCTATAGGGAATACTGTACTATATATGCTGCTGCATAGGGGCTCTATGGGGCATACTGTATTACATGTACAGCTGTACAGGGCGCTGTAAACAGAGGACCCACCAGCATCTTAAATAGAAAATAACAGTGTTTCCTACTGACTACTAGATAATAATTGTTCAATTACAATCCATCAGTAAGATATATAGGAGCCGGTGATAGTTCAATCCTCCTACTGACTTACTGAGAGTGATAAAATAACTATAATGAAATGTATAAAATAACTACAAAGAAATGTATAAAATAACTACAAAGAAATGTATAAAATAACTATAATGAAATGTATAAAATAACTATAATGAAATGTATAAAATAACTATAATGAAATGTGTAAAATAACTGTATTACTACAGGAGACTCCAACACCAGCTTCACCTGTAGAGGAAGAAGTGTCTTGGCTCCAGAAAAGCCTCATATGGATTCATGAAGTGAGTGCGACTTTTACCCTCTATAGTATCATTATTATTATAGTATTGTTATCAGGAGTGAATATACTGAACCATAGGAGCTCTGTAGGGACCATACTATATGGGACCATATATGCTGCATAGGAGCTCTAAAGGACATACTGTAACATATATGTAGCTGCACTGGGACTCTATAGGGAATACTGTAACATATATGTAGCTGCACTGGGACTCTATAGGGAATACTGTACCATATAGGCAGCTGCACAATGGACCAGTAAACAGAGGGCCTGACCAGTGCTTCCCACTGCCTACTTTATGGCATATAAAGGATTGATAATGATTTCCATGGTTCATAATTATTGTTGTATTACAATCCACAAAATAAATTGGCGCACCATCCAAGAACTTCAGAGCCTTAACTTGAAGCTCCTGGTACGTAAAGCAAAACCTCTATCAGGGCCCTGACCCTCCCATGTGCCATTCTGGTGTCTATGTATGGGCCAGAGAGCCCTTTAGGGAACCAGGTTCCATGGTCCTTGGTGCCACTGCTACCTCCACACCCCACTATAGCTGCGCCCCTGAAGATCTTTCTAGAAAGAGGCTTTATGTCCATCACCTCACTCTTAACAAACTAGCTGTTACATAAAATTTGCCTTGCTGTCTCTGTCCGCCCCTGATTATTATTAGTGGGCACAATCTCCTATGTGCCCACTCACCCCTCCCCCCACCTCTGCTGCCTGGGAAATCTGTTGTCAATCAAGCACACAGTAATATAGAGGGAAGGGCTGAAGTCTCCTCCTATAACCGTTTTTAATACTTCTGGTTTCTTTTTGTAATATAAATATAAGATTCATTCACTTGTATAAGGTCAATAATACTTTAATAACCGTTTCCTTATTTGTTGCAGAATCTGGAGTCCTATAATTTTGGGCCTCCCTATGACGGCTTATGGACCAAGCTCTTTCTATTCCTTGGATATTGGATGGCTGTCTTTCTTCTTGACGCCAGCCTTATCGAACCTCTCAGTTACATCATGGAGTGGTTTCAAGGAGCGGATGAATTCCCTGATATGGAGGGAATAGATCAGATCACGGATCCACTTTAAAACACGTGGATGATGGAAAAATGGCGCAGTAGACAACAGGCAGCGGTAATATAACGGATTATATCCTGGAAACCTAACGTTGTTGAATAGTTTGATATATTGGGATTTTTTTTATAAATCTAATATCCATGTAATTTTGGTTTTTTTTACAGCCCGGCGTCATCTTCTATGCCTGTCATTTCCAAACACTATGGGCTAGTGGGCGAGAAAATAACACCTGAAACATGATGATGACACAACTAGGTCTCCCTCTGTTCCTTGCACACCCTTATCTCGGCAGAGGAGCTCGCTCGTTGAGTTCACCCCAAAGCTCATCTCTTGCCTATTGCCAACAATGTGTCAAGGATTTACAACATCTTTGTATTAACATGCGGCGCACAGAGGACCCAGGTGAAGACTTTATTTTACTAGTAGATACAATTTCCTGGTCTCTGTTATTTATCAATGTGGGGGAGGGGAGTTTATTTTTTGATTGTCTTCATTATTTTGTGCTGTCAACGTTTCATCATCACAGCAAATAGGAGGGAGATCCATAATTTTTAGAAGTTGAATTGCAGAGTGGGAAGGGGGTATAAATGACCTGACTGTTTCTATTGCTGTTGAAAAAAGTATTTTTTAAAAGAAGTTATCTGGTTTAGAAAACTCATTTTCAAGTTCTGGAATTCTGGGTCCATTGAGTGGTATCCCCCATTTTGGATCCTCATTTTTTAGCTAGAGCGGAGAACAACTACATAGAGTATTTTCACTATGGAGGATCGGAGACGTCCTTGTGCCGGGTTATATGGACGGACCATTGATTTCAATGGACACTATGTAATGCCTTATTTCTCCTGTGGTGGTGCTGCAGGGGGATTAAACACCTGCTGTCAGGTTACCTTAAAGATCACGACTGATTGCTGGGGATTCGAGCAGTCGAGCTCTCTGTAAGGGTATGTGCACACGATGAGAGGCTTTTACGTCTGAAAAGACAGACTGTTTTCAGGAGAAAACAGCTGCGTCGTTTCAGACGTAAAAGCTCCTCCTCGCATTATGTGAGGCGTCTTTGACGTTCGTAAATCTTGAGCTGCTCTTCATTGACTTCAATGAAGAACGGCTTAAATTACGTTGCAAAAAGTGTCCTGCACTTCTTTGCCGAGGCAGTCAATTTACGCGTCGTCGTTTGACAGCTGTCAAACGACGACGCGTAAATGACAGGTTGTCTGCACAGTACGTCGGCAAACCCATTGAAATGAATGGGCAGATGTTTGCCGACGTATTGTAGCCCTATTTTCAGACGTAAAACGAGGCATAATACGCCTCGTTTATGTCTGAAAATAGGTTGTGTGAACCCAGCCTAATAAGCTCATCATCGACAAACCCTTCTAAATGATAAAATACCTCAACTTCAATGTCCTTTATCTCTACTATACATAGTTATACTATATTCACATCACGCTTTAGATATATATGCCAGGAAATGCTCCAGACGTATATGTCAAACGTGTCCATGGCCTATCACGGGTTCAATGTATGCCTTTCGTCATATATTCGGGGACTACGTATATGTTGTCATTCCTTTTTGTACTGCAGTGGAATACGTAGTTGGTCATGTTTTTGATACAAAGGGATACTAAAAAAAAAATTATATTTCTACAATGGGGGTCAGTGGGTGACATATGTAACTGCATGCTATAGGGATCTGTATTACACATTCTGCCACTTATTTATTCACCATAAATCAGAATCAAGGCTTTAGTTTTCCAAATTATCATAAAATCTTCAATTTTCGTTGTTTTGTTCAGAATGACTTATATTTTCGTTTTCTCCAACAGATATTATCATCGATACCGGCCTATCAGGCTTTTACAGCATTTGCATTATTTCTGGTACCAAAACTCAAGTTCGGTCCTGTGCACTCAGAAAGATTAGGGAGAAGTTTCCTTATCCAGCTGGAGCCGCTGTCATCACGTTACATCTAGTTTCATTAATAAATCATCATTCCGCCCAAATATTTCGCATTAGTTTGTATACATAGTTGATAAGATTGAAAAAAGACACCGGTCCATCAAGTCCAACCTATAACCCTACCGTGTTGATCCAGAGGAAGATAAAAAACCCCATGAGGTTGATGCCAATTGCTTCATTTGGGGGAAAATTCCTCCCTGACTCTAAATATGGCAATCAGAATAAATCCCGGGATCAACGTCCCATCTCCAGAATCTAGGACTCATAACCTGTAATATTATATTTTTTAACCTCTTTACGTGCTGCGCCGCAACTGTACGTCCTGCCAGAGGCTTGCTTTCCAAACCAGGACATACAGTTGCGGAGCGGTTCCCAGTGCACACTGTCCTAATGGAGAGTGTCTGGGAATCGGGAGGTCAGCTGTCCCCGACAGCTGACATTCCAGTCTTGCCGGTCAGCGGACCATCGCCGCAGATTTCGGCAAATAACCCCATAAATGTGGCGACCGATTGCGATAACCACATTTAAGGGATTTGAAGCACATCGGCAGCCCCCACTAAGTGATTGTGGGGGCTGCCGATGCTAGTCGTGGTAATCGGAGGCCAGACAATGACCTGCGGGTTGCCATGTACGGAAGCGCCGGAGGAGCAACCTCCGGCCGGTCCTCCGAGGCTTCCTGTCAGTATGACTGTCACGTCACAATGACAGTTAGAACACATTACACTACGTAGGTAGTGTAATGTACTCGAGCAGCGATCAAAGCTGCAAGTCTAAATGTCCCCTAGTGGGACAAGGAAAAATAAAGTAATAAATATGTGTTAAAAAAAAGTGTAAAAATAAAAGTTATAAATTGTGTAAACAAAAAATTCCTTTTTTCCTATAATAAGAATTTCATTATAGATAAAAAATGAACACGTTAAAAAAAGTACACATATTTGGTATCGCCGCGTTCGTAACGACCCTAATACGCCTACAAACATCTGCCCATTGCTTTCAATGGGTTTTACGGTGTTCTGTTCCCATGAGCCTTAATTTTACGCGTCACTGTCAAAATAAGGCGCGTAAAATGACGGCTCGTCAAAAGAAGTGCATGTCACTTCTTGGGACGTTTTTGGAGGCGTTTTCCATTGACTCCATTGAAAAACAGCTCCAAAAACGGCCGTAAACATTGTCGCGAAAAACGTGAGTTGCTACAAAAACGTCTGAAAATCAGGAGCAGTTTTCGCCTGAAAACAGCTCCGTATTTTCAGACGTTTTTGGTCACTGCGTGTGAACATACCCTTAGGGAAAACAGCTCCAGATTTTCAGACGTTTTCTGAGCACCTCGCGTTTCTCGCAGGTTTTTTCGCGGTGTTTTTTACAGACGTTTTTGGAGCTGTTTTCAATAGAGTCTATGAAAAATGGCTCCAAAAACGTCCCAAGAAGTGTCCTGCACTTCTTTTGACAAGCCGTCATTTTACGCACTGTATTTTGACAGCAACGCGTAAAATTAAGGCTCGTGACAACAGAACATTGTAAAAAATTTCAGACGTTTTTGCAAGTACTCGCGTTTTTCGTTGCGTCAATTACGGACGTAATTGGAGCTGTTTTTCAATGGAGTCAATGAAAAACAGCTCCAAAAACGGCCCCAGAAGTGACATGCACTTCTTTGACGCGGGCGTCTTTTTACGCGCCGTCTTTTGACAGCAACGCGTAAAATTACACCACGTCTGATCAGAACATTGTAAAACCCATTGCAAGCAATAGACAGATGTTTGCAGGCGTAATGGAGCCGTCTTTTCTTTTTTTTTTTTTATTCTTTTATTTTCCGTTTTTCAATACACAAATATAATGGTGCAGACATAAACAGCACTGACATCGGCCCACAGGCCAGCATATGGAATTACAAGGAGTGCAAAGAACACAAAGAATAACAACGTACAATTGTAATCAATATTGATAGAGAAACTCTTGTATGCACCCTGAACCCGCAGCCAGGCATAATAACCCGTAAGAGAACAGGAAAGAACTAAGGAGAAACAAAAGAGAAGAGGGGACAGAAAGGAAAAGGGAAGGAGAGAGAACTGACATGACGTAATGGGCCTAGGGATTATGCTCAAGAGTCTATGATGGTCCTGTACTCCACAGAAGATTGAAACCGAATCCAAACACGCCATGTTTTAAAAAAGTTGGCGTTGCATCCTCTCATTGATGCCGTGAGGCCCTCCATTCTCATAATCCCCAGGATTTTGCTGAACCACATGCCCACCGATGGAGGGCAAGTTTGTCTCCACAGCGCGGGGACGCACGGTCTAGCTGCATTCACCATGTGGCGAACCACTGAGCGTCGATATGTGGATAATAGCACATCACACAAATGGAGCAGGAAAAAGCCCAGAGATCTCGGAAGGAGGAATTCCGTGCATTTCTGGGAAATGCGCAACACCTCAGACCAGAAATCAGTTAAGAGCGGGCAACCCCAAAAAATGTGCAGAATTATACCCACATGGTCACCACATCTCCAACACAACGGCGAGACCGCAGGTATCATCGCATGCAATCTGGAAGGCACTCTATACCATCTCGACAGGACCTTAAACCCCGCCTCATGAAACCTGCTAGCCATAGAGGATTTATGCGTCATAGTAAACAAGCGATACTTATGCTCCGTAGTGAATGTTAGACCCAAGTCCCTCTCCCAGCTTAACAAGTAGGCAGGAGTGGACAAATTGGATGGAGAGATCAGGAGAGCATAGAGTCTGGACAACAAGTGACACACCGTGCCCGTGCCCGTGCAAAGGAGTTCGAAAGGGGAACTATCTCGTGAGTATGCCAATGAGTTAGTTAGGGACGCGAGGAAGGGTCTCAACTGGGTGACCTGCCATGTAGTAAATGGGACAGGATCAGACAAAGATTCCAACTGTGCGCTAGTCATCCACGTCTCATCCTGCATAAAGTGTGCGGGCACGTCCCTTACCTGCCTTCAACCAGAGCTGAAAGGGCCCCCCTTCCCTCCCCAGTGGGAATGCAGGATTGCCCAAGATAGGAAACAAGGGAGAGGGAGACGGAGAAATCTCTTTCCGGGGAAAGAGCCGTGACGCAACCGCCAGGGTGGGCCTGATAGTCGGGTGCGTCCGCACCGACAGGAGAACGTGGTTGCCCAACCAAGGTAAGGCCTGCAAAGGAACTTCAAGAAAGGCCTGCTCCATGGACACTGTAATGTCCGTGGCTGCGGGCTGTCAGCTCCAGCCTCCCGCTGACAGCCGCAGCCACGAGTCGGCAAGCGCTGGCCCCAGCCTCCTCCTCAGGAGACGCCAGCGCTTGCATCCACTCACCTCCGCCGGAGCCCACAGGGTGCATCTTGAACAACCTTTGACCCGTGAGTACCCTGGGCTGAAAGAGGGGTCCAGCCGCCTAGTTTGATGCCTGAGCGTTGTTAGTTTTCCAAGTCTGTCTTGCAAATGGTCCCTTAGTGTTTCCCGTTCCTGTTGTTACCCGTACCTTGTTCCCCGTTCCTGTTTCCTGTGCTTTGCCCTAGTATCAAGTCGTGCCACGTCCTTTGTCATCTGCCACGTCCAGAGGAATCTGCCATGTCCTGTGCCTTCTGCCACGTCCAGAGGAATCTGCCACGTCCTGTGTCATCTGCCATGTCTGGAGGAATCCGCCACGTCCTGTGTGATCTGCCACATCTGGAGGAATCCGCCACGTCCTGTGTCATCTGCCACGTCCAGAGGAATCCGCCACATCCTGTGTTATCTGCCACGTCCGGAGGAATCCGCCACGTCTGGCGCAACTTGCGGCTCCTGTGTCATCCGCCACGTTTGGCGCCATCTGCTGCACCCATCTCATCTGTGCCAGAGCTGCGGCCGCCATCTGGACTATTCAGGTACCCTTGTGCGGGACATTGTATTTCTGTGGTGTCCTGTTGTTTCGCCAGCTGCCTCCCCGCTGCGGCGGTACAGCCTAGTGGGTCCACTAACCCGCTTCGTGACAGACACCCACGCTTTAATCTCAGTGTGCCTAAACCAGTCCAAAATTTGTGTCAAGTGGGAGGCCTGATGGTAGGAAACAAAGTCCGGGAGACCAACGCCACCCTTACACTTAGCACGAAAAAGCATAGATCGAGCAATATGCGCGGGCAGGGCCCCCATCAGGGCAGTACTACTATTACTCCTGTCAGGGGCCCAGCCATTTGGATGAAGAAAAGGGGCCCACCAGGCTGTCATCACCCCCCCTCGGACTGTCACCCCCCCTTGCAACGCTCACAGGCTCCCCCTCTCAACGCTCACGGCCCCCCTCTCGCAACGCTCACGGCCCCCTCGCAACGCTCGCGCCCCGCCTCTAGCAACGCTCGCAGAACCCCCCTATAACGCTCGCGGCACCCCCTGCATACCTGTTGTAGCTTCACGTACTGGACGGGGAAGATGCAGCATGTGCAGAAGCTCCGTGTGGAGATCCCGCCCCCTAGCCAGCTCCTCTACATTGCCGACCGGACCTGCAGGCTGGTGAGTGTTTTCCCCTATCCATCCTGCTTCCCATCCCCCTGATCCCATTTGTAGAATATATAAAGTATGTTAAAATGTTTTATTGGTATTTTTTCGTTTTCCTAGCGTTTTTTTTGCCGCGATTTTAGCAATCGCTGGAAAAATGGCGCAGTTTTGCCGCGATTATATAAAAATTGCGGCAAGACCGCGTGATTTGTGCCGCAATTACGAAAATTGCATAAAAAAAGGATACAAGCAAGCTAATCAGATAGAACTACAGAACCTCAGACAAAAATTGAAGAATATATTGAATATAAGAGCAGCGAAATCCCTTCAGTTACTTAAATATAAAACATATGCCCACGGGGATAGGGGGAATAAAATGATGTCAAATCTTATTAAACAGCAAAGAGGGAAAACATTTATATCAACTATTCGAGACACCGTAAATAAGAAAGTCACGAAGACAGCCCAAATAGCTCAAGAATTTCGGAACTATTATGAGGGGCTATATAACCTAGATACAAGTGATCCAAATAAAGAGGTTTCTCGGGCTAATTTGGTAGAGAATTTTTTGAAATCGATTGAGACCCCATCCTTGACAGAAGAGGAAAAATCCTCGTTAATCGCCCCATTCACTTTAGAGGAAATAGAAAAAAGCCTGAGCTCAATTCCAAATGGGAAAAGCCCTGGACCAGACGGTCTTCCGATTATCTACTTTAAAAAGTTTAAACAAACCCTATTACCTTATTTCATGTCGGTATGTAATGATGTTTTGAAAGGTACACATTTCCCAATGCAAACATTAGCAGCAAACATCACAATAATCCCTAAGGAGGGGAGGGACCTGGAAAGATGCGGTAACTATAGACCCATTTCACTACTAAATGCGGATTTAAAATGGTGGGCAAAAATATTAGCGACAAGAATTGGTTCCTTTCTGGCCAAACTGATAGGAGTGGAACAAGTGGGATTTGTGCCTGGACGAGAGGAGAAGTTTAACACTACTAGAACCATTCAAGCCCTGTTCTATGCAAAACAACATAAGATTCCGCTAATGCTTCTCGGCACAGATGCAGAAAAAGCATTTGACCGGATCGACTGGCCTTATTTAAAAGCGGTTCTACATAAATTTGACTTCCCGCAACAATTCATTGACGCAATTTTCTCCTTATATAAGAACCCCTCAGCAAGAATACAAGTGAACGGTGTCTTTTCGGCTCCCTTCCCTATTGGGAATGGAACACGTCAGGGATGCCCCCTATCCCCTACCTTGTTCATACTGGTAATGGAAACTTTGTTATTAAAGATAAGACAAACTCCCAAAATTAAAGGACTTCAGGTAGGGAATTTTGAACATAAAACAGCTGCCTTTGCTGACGATTTACTAATTTATATAACCAACCCCTTAGAAGCGCTTCCAAACATTTTACAGATCTTTGAAGAATTTGGCCAAGTATCTAACTTTAAAATCAATTATGACAAATCAGAAGCACTTAATGTATCACTGCCACATAATCTGTTCCTAGCTGTCAGTACACAGTCTCCCTTTAAATGGCCAAAGTCTGAACTAAAATATTTAGGTTTAAAAATTACAGCGAACCCAAACATGCTGTTTGATAGAAATTATAATCCGATATACTACAAAATAAAAAAGTTTTTAGCAAAACTGAAAATACCATTTATGACAATGCTAGGCAGGAAAAACCTGATTACAGCTTTTGTCATACCTCAAATTCTTTACATCTTACAATCCTTGCCCATTGATATACCAACGTATTACTTCTCTAGATTCAAAAGGTTACTCATGGAGTTCTTATGGAATAAAAAACGTCCTAGAATTGCATACGCACAATTAATGAGGAGAAGGGGAGAAGGGGGGTTGTCATTCCCAGATCTAAATACCTATTATAGAGCTATACAATTAGGGAGATGGACACAGTTAGCAAACAAAAATATTTCACTACCACATGTTGATATAGAAAGGTACTCATTAGGTAATAGCATGGTATCTTATTTGTGGGTAAAGTCACAATTGCCCCCCAGAACAGTGATTCAGAGTGACATGACTAGGGGACTAATTAAGACATGTCAAACCTCCTCGGCTTTACATTTACAGGATAATATGTACTCAACTCTGATGCCTCTATCTATAGCACCATGTGTAGTTGACAAGAATTGCACTCGGATTCCAGAGACATGGTCACAGCTGCACTCCATAAAAATAGCGAGGCTCTTCGAACAAACTGAGCTACCATCTTTGAAGCAATTACACAGAGAACTACACATACCACAACCCAACGATATACAAACACTGGATTTTACACACACATGTCAGAAGTTGAAGTCGTTAGCAAAAGAGAGAAAATCAGAGCCGACTTGGTTAGAAAATTATACACTATTTCCTACAACTCCCAAAAAATCTATTTCCAAGATATATAAAGAACTAATAACTAGTATGTCAAATAGTGTCCCGAATTATGTGTATGCTTGGGAGAAAGAATTTGGCTGCAGATTCTCTGAAAAAGAGAGATCTATTATAATGAGACACTCCCATGGTTTTTCGAGATGTATGAGAGTACAGGAAAACTCATATAAAATACTCACACGTTGGTACAGAACACCTGAATTCTTGCATAACATATCAGTCTTACCAGTGAACACGTGCTGGAGATGTGATAAAGAAGTAGGTAATATGTCACATATTTGGTGGTTTTGTGCGAAAATTCAGGGTTTCTGGAAAGAAGTGGAAACTTTGATTGGAGATGTGTGTTCTGTCTCGATAAGCCTCACGAAAGAACTAGTGTTGCTTTGGTTGCCTATTAAAGATTTTTCGCCTTCAACTAAAAATCTACCCACTTATATAATATCTGCAGCAAAGCTACTGATCCCAGCTCAATGGAAAAAGGCATTCCCTCCTACTAGATCGCAACTTATGACTAAAGTACATCAGATCTGCAGGTTGGAAGAACTAGCTGCGTGGGAAAGCAAAAATAGAAGCTCTTTCTTAAATATATGGCAGCCCTGGATAAAATATAGGGATAAATTATAGAAATAAAGTTTGGAAATATGGAAGGGACACAGAGATGCAAACAGTCAGTAAAGTCAGAAGACTTCAAAAGTTACAAAAAAAAGATACATAGATAGAAGATAGGAAATAGATATTTATCTACTTATTAACATTGCAATCCGGGTCTTTAAACAAATGATATTTACAGTTTATATCTGAGACACGATCACAGTGGTTCACATGTTCTTTTATTGTCTGTATGTCTGTTAATTATTTGTTCTGAAAACTAGTAGACACACGCATGGTTATGAAAAGAAACACATTATTAACAGCTGATATAGTATGTAAATTGGCATGGTATGATAAGATGTGATGGTTCACTGATAAACAGTGTTAATGTACTATGAAACACAGGAAAGTATGTAAAAACTAATATGTTTAAAATGCTATGTATGTCTACTTTCAATAAAAAGAGTTTATACAAAAAAAAAAAGGACACAAAACATGAAAAGTGCTGTTAGGCTATATTCTCACAGTGCGGTCAAATCACGTTTTTGCCGCGATTTTGCAAAAATTATGGCAAAAAAATGGGATTTGACCGCACTGTGTAACTAGACTAAGGCCTTATTCAGACGGCCGCGTTCGGTCCGTGACATACGGAGCGTGTATCGGCCGTATTTCCCAGGCCGACCACAATTCATGGAGCCGGACTCCTAGCATCATAGTTATCAGTGTTGCTGGGAGTCCTTGCCTCTCTTCGCGGGAATACTGTCCCATACGGTAATGATGCTTTCAGTACGGGACCGGAGACAATATTCCCACGGGCGGGGAGGGACTGTGATCATCGATAACCGTGATGCTAGAAACCCGGCTCCCTGCACTGTGGTCGGTGCAGGAAATATGGCCGATACACGGTCCGTATATCACAGACCGAACATGGACGTCTGAATAAGCCACTTACTTGTCTCCTGTTTTTGGTGCGGATTGCGCACTGAAAATTCACTACAAATTACAATATAAGGCCTTATTCACATGATCGTGTATCACGTCCATGATACGCGCGTGAACATCACGCACGTCGCATGGACCTATTTTAGGCTATGGGGACATTCAGACGGTCAGTGATTTTCACGCAGCGTGTCCGCTGTGTAAAACTCACGACATGTCCTATACTTGCCCGTGTTTCGCGCAGCACGCACCCATTGAAGTCAATCGGTGAGTGCAAACCGCGCACGGCACACGGAAGCACTTCCGGGTGACGCGCGTGATTCGCGCTACAGTTGTTAAAGAAGTGAAGGGAAACATAAAAGCCCCTCCTTCTTCACTGTTTCGTAACATAAAAACAGAGTGTCATAATGATCGCGGCTGCGCGAAAATCAGGCAGCCACGCACCATATACAGATGCCACACTGAATTTTTGCGCACGCAAATTGCAGCATTTTTTGCGCGGTCATGTGATGTCCCCAAAACGTTACTAGAAAGATAATGTGTTGTAACTGTATTTCATGACCTTTTTCCACTATTAGGCACTGCCACTTTATAAAGTAAATGTGAATTTGCAATGCTCTGCTTTACAGCCTATGCAGGAGTGTCTTATGGGGAAGTTTCCAGAAGGTGGGAGGAGCTTAGGAGATAGAGGCGGGTCCAGCGGCAGTTGGAGAGGGGAGTTGGAGGGAGTGATCAGTTGAGTTAGCAGTAAAGTGGAGTTGCTCCTGGGTCCGTCCATCCGGGATCCAGAGACAGGCGGCCTACAACATCAGGCCATAGAGAAGCTCGCAGAAAGAAAGAGGACAGTCTGGAGAGAAGGAGTTCTTAACAAGGGAAACAGAGGACTACTTAAAGACATTGCCTCTGTAACAGAAGTGACCACCGAGCGTATTGTGCCCAGTACAACTACTGTGATCGTTTATTGAACCCTGACTCCTGGAACATCCTTATTTCGGGGTACACCACATAACACCCCAGGGGACAGAGAACAGTGTATCCCACGAGCACCACTTATTTCACTGGTTCTGCGGCCCGAGGAGCGGGAGAGAGAAAGTGCGCCACCGTGACCAAAGGGTGCGAAAACCAACTTCAGCTCAGAGAGCCCCGCGCACCGCGACTCGGCACACGCGTCACCACAAATTGGCGTCACGAACAGGATAATCACCTCTGTGTCTTTTGTGAGAGACTTTAGTGAAAATTCAGCAAATAAGAGGTTAACCAGCCATTTTTTAAGATGCTTTGCTTTATTCCAGCACATTAGAGGTTAATCAGCCATTTTGCAAGATGCTTTGCTTTATTCCAGCACATTAGAGGTTAATCAGCCATTTTGGAAAGACTGTGAAAGATGGAACCGTATACTATTCATACTCTGCCGTGTGATCTGTGAGACATTTGCTTGGAAATTGCTGCCTTAACCCCTTCCCGCTTTTCTGTCAGAGCCGGAAGCCAGTGAGAGGAAAGTGAGAGGAAAGTGAGAGGAAAGTGACAGGAAAGTGACAGGAAAGTGACAGGAAAGTGACAGGAAAGTGAGAGGAAAGTGACAGGAAAGTGACAGGAAAGTGACAGGAAAGTGACAGGAAAGTGACAGGAAAGTGACCAAAAACCCAGCGATCTGCCCCTGTTGTGCCCACTGAGCAGGGATCACCACCTTTGGGGCCCACTGGTTGTAATATATATAATTATATAATTTCAGTCACCCACAGTGTCCTTCTGCCGTGTGATCTGTGCCCAGCTATCACCTGTCACAGTACCTGGTCGCCATCACCCTGCTGTGTCCATAGATTGCCCACTGCCCGAGTTCCCTGTTAGGTAGCAATGCCACGTCTCATTTAGTTCCCCCTGGTAGGTAGGGCACGCTTACTCTTTGGATACAGCAGGGTTGCTGGTCTGTTCTCATTCCGCAGTTGAGAGCAGCGCTGTTTATTTTTTGTTAAAAAAAGTTTTACAAAAAAAGAGTTACAAATAGAGTTACAAATAGAGTTACAAATAGAGTTACAAATAGAGTTACAAATAGAGTTACAAATAGAGTTACAAATAGAGTTAGTAGCTGGACAAAATGATGGCCAAATGAGTCTTCACAGCCGAGGAAGAAAAAACAAATGATGTGTTCCGATACGGACAGCGCAAGTGAAGGTGAAGGACAGTTCGTGCTTTCATCTTCATCTTTATCCAGTGACTCTGACTCTGCACCCCCCCCCCCCCCACGTCGGCGCAGAAGAGCCGTAGGTCCTGCTCTGCCTGAGCTGACATGGGAAGCTGCGGACAATTATACCCCCCAGGTGCCTGAATTTACAGCCCCTTCCGGCATTCAAATTGGCAATACGGATTTCAGCCCCTTTGATTATTATTACGTTTTTTTTCAGACGCCCTTTTAGATTTAATGGTCCAGCAGACCAACATTTATGCGGAGCAATTTATCGCCCAGAATCCCGACTCATTTTATGGGAGAGGCCAAAATTGGACCCCCAAAAACGCAGTGGAATTGCGGAAGTTTTGTGGCTTATTTTTAAGTTTTGGTCTCATAATAAAGCCCAGTATTAGGGACTATTGGTCCCCTGATATTTTATATAATACCCCCCCCTTTACCACACAGTAATGACAAGGATGCGATTCGAAGCCATCGTAAAGTTCCTGCATTACAATGATCATAGTCAGTGCCCACCCCCACAGGACCCACACTTTGATAGGCTGTATAAAATAAGACCATTGATTGCCCACTACTCCCAAAGTTTTTCCCAAGTTTATACCCCCCAACAAAATATTTCTGTAGATGAATCATTAGTGAGCTTCAAGGGCAGACTGCACTTCAGGCAGTATCTACCCAATAAAAGAGCCCGGTACGGCATAAAACTGTACAAACTCTGTGAAAGTGCCACCGGTTACACCTACTCTTTTAGGGTTTATGAGGGGAAAGACTCCCATATAGATCCCCCAGAATGTCCCCCCTTCCTAGGAATTAGTGGAAAGATCGTATGGGATCTTATCCATCCTTTACTTGGCAAAGGATATCATCTTTATCTGGACAACTCTTACAACAGTGTCCGTCATCCAGATCCACATTGGCGTGCGGAACAATCCGCAAAAATCAGAAGGGCCTCCCCAAAACTTTGCTGGGTCAGATCCTAAAATTAGGAGAGAGCAGAGCTGTCTGCAGCGACGATCTGCTCCTCCTGAAGTAGAAGGATAAAATGGACGTCCTCATACTGACCGGCATTCACGACAGCAGAGGCAGCCTTGTCCCTGTACACGGATCCACCACGCAAGTTCCCAAACCATATTGTGTACAGGAGTACAACAAATATATGGGTGGCGTTGACCTGTCTGACCAGGTCATAAAACCACACAGCGCCATGCGCAAGACCAAGGTATGGTATAAACAGCTGTCTGTGCATCTTACACAGATGGCAGCATACAACGCCTTTGTCCTCTGCAGATATGCCGGCGGTGGGGATACGTTCCTGCAGTTTCAGGAAAAGGTCATCAAGTCCCTGATATTTGATGACCAGGTAGGAGAGGGCAGTTCATCTGGTTCTTCCATCAGCAGGATAATTCCCGGCCAGCATTTCCCCAAAGAAATCCCCCCCACTGAAAAAAAACTGAAGCCCCGAAAATTTAGAGATGATGCGGAGTAGTTCTGCCAAAGATACGAGGGGAGAAGTGCAGGTCACAATAACATCATCTGCATATAATCCTATTTTGTGTTCTTTTCCACCCACCCGTATACCCGAGATATTCTCGGAATTTCGAATAATTTTGGCAAATGGTTCCATACACAGGGTAAAAATTAATGGGGATAAAGGACATCCCTACCTAGTCCCATTAGTGATGTTGAAAGATCTAGAAAGAATACCTGAAGACAGAACCCTAGCCGATGGCGAGGAATATAGAGAAAGTATGGCTGATTTTATAAAGGATTGAAAACCAAATTTATCCAAAGTACCTTCCAGGTATTGCCAGTTAACTCTATCAAACGCTTTTTCGGCATCTAGGGAAATAAAAAGGGAGGCATTTGTAGAATCTCAGGCTATCTGTATAAGATCTAACATTCTGCGCGTACCGTCGCAGGCTTGACAGCCCTTGACAAACCCTACTTGTTCTAGTGCTATTAGGGATGGCAAGCACTCATTCAATCTATTCGCCAATAGTTTGGCATATAATTTTATATCGCAGTTTAATAAGGATATTGGGCGAAAATTGGCAGGGCTCAAAGCAGATTTGAGATTGGAATGTGAAAGACTGAACAAGTTCCAGTTATCCTGGATTGCTAGAGTCAATTTGGTTAAAATTTTATTGCTTCCCAAATACTTATATTTTTGCAGGACTATTCCACTGTTAATACCTACTAGTATCTCCTCTCAGATTCAGAACCTGTTTCTCCAGTTCATTTGGAATAATAAACGAGCGAGGGTAGCCAGGACTTTATTGTATCAGAAGGTTAAGGAAGGGGGTTTGGGAGTCCCAGATGTAACGGCATATAATGTAGCTGCCATCATGGATCAGTTAGGTACGTTATGGAGCTCCACAGCTACGTCCCTTTAGGCCCAGTTGGAAAATTTCCCCGCTCTTCCATACTCAATCTGATGGCCGCGACATATGTAGGGGCAGATAGGTCTAGGGTGTTCTTGGTAACTACATCTGATGCACTGAAAGGTTGGAAATTAAAGGTATGCGCAAATCATTGGGTGTACCTATCTCATGAACGTATACCGTTGCAAGCATTCCAATCTTTAGTCCCACATGTATTTTTGCAGACATGGGAATTGTTAGGTGTAACAGCCCTTTCAGATTTATACGAGGGAAGACACTTGAAATCTTTTGAGCAGTTGGTAAGGGAATATGGCGTAACTAGAACCATGTTTTACCAGCATCTCCAGATAAGACATATGATACAATCAATTGCTATCCCGGCTCCACCTACAAATCTTTCCTCGTATCACAAATTCCTGTTCAAATGGCAAGGACACAATAAGGGCTTAGCTTGTAGTTATGATCTCCTTTTGAAAAAGCAGACCTCGGGGAAGACAGAGCATATACTACGATGGGAACGGGAGATGGGTTCTACGTTTTCTATGGCACAAAGGTTGAAGGCCTCTAGTTGGATTGCTCGTCATTCCAAATGCGTTAATCATATTGAACTCACCCGTAAAATTCACCTGAGATGGTACCTAACACCGTCCAGATGTGCACATATATTTCAAAGCAGTTCCAACTGCTGCTGGAGGGGTTGTGGCTCCTTGGGATCCACCTTGCATATGTGGTGGACCTGTCCTAAGGTTGGAGAAATGTGGAAGGAGGTCTTTCGCCTATTATTAGAAATCACAGGAATATCTCTTCCTCACTGCCCGGAATTGGCTATCCTAGACATCGGTTTAGAGGGCATACTTCCAGAGCATCGGGTACTAGTGCACCATGTCTTTATTGCTGCTAGAATGGTAATTGCCAAGTCCTGGAAGTCTCCCATTTCCCCTACCCTGTTGGAAGTGATAGGCAGGGTAAATGTAGCATGTCACCATGAATCCATGCTATTACAGTCTCCCTCTGGTTACACAAAGAATGCACGGTATTGGGAGCTATGGGTAAAATCGAAATACCACACCTAAATGAAGAGTTATTTGGAACCATGACATAACGTGTATTATAATTTGTATGTATATGGCATAGCAAAGTTGTCTGTTGTTTCTTGTTCATGTATATCCTTTTTGACATATCACATGTATGTATTAATTCTATACAGACAGGTCCATGTTCTAGGACCAAGGATGGTTTATACTGTTGAAAAAATTGTAAACATTTTCAATAAAAATCTATTGATTAAAAAAAACTGAAGCCCCAAAAAAATGCTGTGTGTGTGCCAAGCGAGGCATTCGTAAGGACACCACATACCATTGTGAGACGTGGCCCACAAATCCCGGCCTGTGCAAAATATGCCATACCTCCTTGGATTTTTTATTTATTTATTCTTCATTCACCTTTTCTCTCTCCCATATTGGCCATGACCAATTATTATTTTGTTTACTGACCAGCCCCATTTAAAATTTGTAAAAAAACACCTAAAACAAAACTAAAAATTCTCACTATACCAACGACCCGAGGGAGCGTCTGTCTCATCCAGGTTGTAAATCTGAGTGAGAGGAATAAATCCAGATGAGATTGGTTGTATCAGTAAATCTTTCTTTGCTGAGGCCTTTGATTTATTTTTTGGGCTGGATTTTATGGAATGGTGGGTAGGTTGGTGGTGGGACCTGCCTTTCCCTCTCCCTCCATAGCGGGTTTTCCAGGTTGCCCTCCTTAGTTATTAAAATTAAAGTATTTCTTATTGTACCCTGTTGGGGTGCGGGTATTCTTGCGCTTTTAAACAGTCCTCACTCAGGATTTGGCAAACAATGCTCGTATTTATTTTGTGTAAATACAAAATAAAACCACAACAAAAAGCAGGTACATTGGGGTTGAATTGCAGCTGCCTTCATATCGAGCAGCAATCCCCAATCCCCAGCTCATATGCTCTGAACTGAACCTGTCCCCCCCTCCTCTGGGTGCACTTAAATACATAATAATCTATTTCCCAGAATTCTGAAGTCTTAACCCCTTCCTGACATCAGCCGCATATATACGGCGCTGCCGGGAAGGTGTTCCCGCAAAGCGCAGTACAGTTACGTCTCAGTGATGGTGCGGGCTCAGAAGCAGAGCCGGCACCATCACCGCGGGGTGACAGCTGTATTATACAGCTGGCACCCTCCTGTAACTGCCAGGACCGGAGCTATTCTCCGATCCGGCTGATTAACCCCTCAGATGCTGCGCTCAATATTGCGCTTCATCTGATGGGTTTTAACCCGACCGGCAGCCCAGTGACGCAATCGCTGGGTTGCTATGGCAATCGGACGCCAGAAAACGGTGTCCGAGTCTGCCTTGTACGGGAGCTGATGAGGACCCACCTGTGGCGCGTCCTCATAGGCTTGCTGTCAGTGAATAACTGACAGCGCTAATACACTACACTACTGACAGCGCTAATACACTGCACTATGTATGTAGTGCAGTGTATTAGAGTAGCGATCGGGGCATCAGGTCCTCAAGTCCCCTAGTGGGACAAGTCAAAAAAGTTAAAAAAAGTTAAAAAAATGTGGTAAAACAATAAAAACACACAAGTTTCAAATAAAAATAAAGCTAAACTGACTTTTTTTCCCATAGTAAGTCTTTTATTCTGGGAAAAATCGTAAAAATTAAAAAAAAATATACATAATTGGTATCGTTGCGTCCGTAACAACCCAAACGACAAAACGATTATGTAATTTATCCCGCACAATGAACACGGTAAAAAAAAAACATGAAAAACAACGCCAGAATCTTTGTTTTTAGGTCACATCTCCTTCTAAAAAATGCTATAAAAAGTCACATTTACTCCAAAATAGTACTAATAAAAATGGCAATCCGTCCCGCAAAAAATAATTCCTGACACCGCTTTGTGCACGCAAAAATAAAAAAGTTATGGGTCTAAGAATATGGCGACACAGAAAACAAATGATTTTATAAAAAAAGTGATTTTATTGTGCAAAAGCTGCAATACATAAAAAAAACTATATAAATTTGGTATCGCCGTAATCGTATCGACCCGCAGAATAAAGCTAACATGTAATTTAGGGCGCACTGTGGATGCCGAAAAAAAACCAATAAAAAACTATTCCAGAATTGCTTGTTTTTGGTACCTTTATCAAAAAATGAAATAAAAAATGGTCAAAAAGTCCTACGTGCTCTAAAATGGTACCAATAAAATCTACAGCCCGACTCGCAAAAAACAAGCCCGCACACCGCTCAATCAGCCGAAAAACAAAAAAGTTATGCCACTAGTAATGCGGTGATGAAAAACATCTCAATGCGCAGGCCGGAGGGGAACATTCCTTCAGTTTCAGGGCCCTAGTATTTAGGAACTAGGAAAGGGAAGGGACATGGCACATCCGCTGGAAGCGAGGGCGCCCGTATTATACCAGCGCAAAACTTTCCCAGCAATATTTCCCAAACTACGAAGGAGAAAAAGTCCCTAAAAGCTGCAGAGCGTTACAGAAGGGTGATAAGAAAGAAAAACGTTTATCAGTGCGACACCGGCCTGCGCATAACGGATCGCTTCACATCGTAACCCACATCTATGGATAATTGTATTATTTACCCCATTATTATACCCTCTTATTATGCCCTGATGTACTCCGCACAGATTGCATATACCCTGATGTACTCCGCACAGATTACATATACCTTGATGGACTCCGCACAGATTACATATACCCTGATGTACCCCGCACATATTACATATACCCTGATGTACTCCTCACATATTACATATACCCTGATATACTCCGCACAGATTACATATACCCTGATGTACTCCGCACAGTTTACATATACCCTGATGTACTCCGCACAGATTACATATACCCTGATGTACTCCGCACAGATTACATATGCCCTGATGTACTCCGCACAGATTACATATACCCTGATGTACCCCGCACAGATTACATATACCCTGATGTACTCCGCACAGATTACATATGCCCTGATGTACTCCGCACAGATTACATATACCCTGATGTACTCCGCACAGATTACATATACCTTGATGGACTCCGCACAGATTACATATACCCTGATGTACCCCGCACAGATTACATATACCCTGATGTACCCCGCACATATTACATATACCCTGATGTACTCCTCACATATTACATATACCCTGATATACTCCGCACATATTACATATACCCTGATGTACTCCGCACAGATTACATCTACCCTGATGTACTCCGCACAGATTACATATGCCCTGATGTACTCCGCACAGATTACATATACCCTGATGTACTCCGCACATATTACATATACCCTGATGTACCCCGCACAGATTACATATACCCTGATGTACTCCGCACATATTACATATACCCTGATGTACTCCACACAGATTACATATACCCTGATGTACTCCACACAGTTTACATATACCCTGATGTACTCCACACAGATTACATATACCCTGATGTACTCCACACAGATTACATATACCCTGATGTACTCCGCACAGATTACATATACCCTGATGTACTCCGCACAGATTACATATACCCTGATGTACTCCACACAGATTACATATTCCCTGATATACTCCGCACAGATTACATATACGCTGATGTACTCCGCACAGATTACATATACCCTGATATACTCCGCACAGATTACATATACCCTGATGGACTCCGCACAGATTACATATACCCTGATGTACTCCGCACAGCTTACATATACCCTGATGTACTCCTCACAGATTACATATACCCTGATGTACTCCGCACAGATTACATATACCCTGATGTACTCCACACAGATTACATATACCCTGATGTACTCCTCACAGATTACATATACCCTGATGTACTCCGCACATATTACATATACCCTGATGTACTCCACACAGATTACATATACCCTGATGTACTCCGCACATATTACATATACCCTGATGTACTCCTCACAGATTACATATACCCTGATGTACTCCGCACAGATTACATATACCCTGATATACTCCGCACAGATTACATATACCCTGATGGACTCCGCACAGATTACATATACCCTGATGTACTCCGCACAGCTTACATATACCCTGATGTACTCCTCACAGATTACATATACCCTGATGTACTCCTCACATATTACATATACCCTGATGGACTCCGCACAGATTACATATACCCTGATGTACTCTGCACAGATTACATATACCCTGATGTACTCCTCACAGATTACATATACCCTGATGTACTCCTGACAGATTACATATACCCTGATGTACTCCGCACAGATTACATATACCCTGATGTACTCCTCACAGATTACATATACCCTGATATACTCCGCACAGATTACATATACCCTGATGTACTCCTCACATATTGCATATACCCTGATGTACTCCTCACATATTACATATACCCTGATGTACTCCGCACAGATTACATATACCCTGATGGACTCCGCACAGATTACATATACCCTGATGTACTCCGCACAGATTACATATACCCTGATGTACTCCTCACAGATTACATATACCCTGATGTACTCCGCACAGATTACATATACCCTGATGTACTCCTCACAGATTACATATACCCTGATGTACCCCGCACAGATTACATATACCCTGATGTACTCCGCACAGATTACATATGCCCTGATGTACTCCGCACAGATTACATATACCCTGATGTACTCCGCACAGATTACATATACCTTGATGGACTCCGCACAGATTACATATACCCTGATGTACCCCGCACAGATTACATATACCCTGATGTACCCCGCACATATTACATATACCCTGATGTACTCCTCACATATTACATATACCCTGATATACTCCGCACATATTACATATACCCTGATGTACTCCGCACAGATTACATCTACCCTGATGTACTCCGCACAGATTACATATGCCCTGATGTACTCCGCACAGATTACATATACCCTGATGTACTCCGCACATATTACATATACCCTGATGTACCCCGCACAGATTACATATACCCTGATGTACTCCGCACATATTACATATACCCTGATGTACTCCACACAGATTACATATACCCTGATGTACTCCACACAGTTTACATATACCCTGATGTACTCCACACAGATTACATATACCCTGATGTACTCCACACAGATTACATATACCCTGATGTACTCCGCACAGATTACATATACCCTGATGTACTCCGCACAGATTACATATACCCTGATGTACTCCGCACAGATTACATATACCCTGATGTACTCCACACAGATTACATATACCCTGATGTACTCCTCACAGATTACATATACCCTGATGTACTCCGCACAGATTACATATACCCTGATGTACTCCTCACAGATTACATATACCCTGATGTACCCCGCACAGATTACATATACCCTGATGTACTCCGCACAGATTACATATGCCCTGATGTACTCCGCACAGATTACATATACCCTGATGTACTCCGCACAGATTACATATACCTTGATGGACTCCGCACAGATTACATATACCCTGATGTACCCCGCACAGATTACATATACCCTGATGTACCCCGCACATATTACATATACCCTGATGTACTCCTCACATATTACATATACCCTGATATACTCCGCACATATTACATATACCCTGATGTACTCCGCACAGATTACATCTACCCTGATGTACTCCGCACAGATTACATATGCCCTGATGTACTCCGCACAGATTACATATACCCTGATGTACTCCGCACATATTACATATACCCTGATGTACCCCGCACAGATTACATATACCCTGATGTACTCCGCACATATTACATATACCCTGATGTACTCCACACAGATTACATATACCCTGATGTACTCCACACAGTTTACATATACCCTGATGTACTCCACACAGATTACATATACCCTGATGTACTCCACACAGATTACATATACCCTGATGTACTCCGCACAGATTACATATACCCTGATGTACTCCGCACAGATTACATATACCCTGATGTACTCCACACAGATTACATATTCCCTGATATACTCCGCACAGATTACATATACGCTGATGTACTCCGCACAGATTACATATACCCTGATATACTCTGCACAGATTACATATACCCTGATGGACTCCGCACAGATTACATATACCCTGATGTACTCCGCACAGCTTACATATACCCTGATGTACTCCTCACAGATTACATATACCCTGATGTACTCCGCACAGATTACATATACCCTGATGTACTCCACACAGATTACATATACCCTGATGTACTCCTCACAGATTACATATACCCTGATGTACTCCGCACATATTACATATACCCTGATGTACTCCACACAGATTACATATACCCTGATGTACTCCGCACATATTACATATACCCTGATGTACTCCTCACAGATTACATATACCCTGATGTACTCCGCACAGATTACATATACCCTGATATACTCCGCACAGATTACATATACCCTGATGGACTCCGCACAGATTACATATACCCTGATGTACTCCGCACAGCTTACATATACCCTGATGTACTCCTCACAGATTACATATACCCTGATGTACTCCTCACATATTACATATACCCTGATGGACTCCGCACAGATTACATATACCCTGATGTACTCTGCACAGATTACATATACCCTGATGTACTCCTCACAGATTACATATACCCTGATGTACTCCTGACAGATTACATATACCCTGATGTACTCCGCACAGATTACATATACCCTGATGTACTCCTCACAGATTACATATACCCTGATATACTCCGCACAGATTACATATACCCTGATGTACTCCACACATATTGCATATACCCTGATGTACTCCTCACATATTACATATACCCTGATGTACTCCGCACAGATTACATATACCCTGATGGACTCCGCACAGATTACATATACCCTGATGTACTCCGCACAGATTACATATACCCTGATGTACTCCGCACAGATTACATATGCCCCCAAATTATAAACTGAAATACCAGCAAAACCCCAAACAGAACTACTACCAAGCAAAATCCATGCTCCAAATGGCGGTCTTTCCCTTCTTAGCCCTACAGTGTGCCCAAACAGCAATTTATGGCCACAAGTAAGGAATTACCATACCCGGGAGAACCCGCTTAACAATTTATGGGGTAAGATTCTCTAGGGGCACAAAATATTGTGCGGTGAATGGGCAGATCAGTGGAAACATTGCAAGTTTCACTTTGCACCATCCACTGCGTATTCATTTCTGAAAAACACCTGTGGAGTCTAAATTCTCACTACACCCCTTGATAAATGCCTTTAGGGGTGCAGTTTATAAAACGGGGTCACTTTTGTTTGGTACATCAGGGGTTTTGCAAATGCAACATGGCGTCCGCAAACCATTCCAGCAAAATCTACGCTCCAAAAGATAAATACCGCTCCTTTTCTTCTGAATGCTCCCATATATGTAAACAGCTGATTATAACCACATATGGGGTGTTACCGGACTCGGGAGAAATTTCTTTACAAATGTTGGCGTGCTTTTTCTTCTCTATTTCTTGTAAAAATGAAAAATGTTGATCTAAAACTACATCTTGTTGGAAAAAAAAAATATTTTTCATTTTCATGGCTTAATTCTAATTAATTCAGCAAAAAACCTTTGGGATCAAAATTTTCACTATACCCCTAGATGATTCCTCAGGGGGTGCAGTTTCCCAAATGGAGTCACTTTTGGGGTGTTTCCACTATACTAGTACTACAGGGGCTCAGCAAATGTGACATGGCGCCCAGACCCTATCCAAAATCCAAATGGTGCTCCTTCCATTCTGAGCCATGCCGTGTGCCCAAACAGATGTTTATGACCACATGTGGGGTATTGTTTTACTCGGGAGAAATTGCTTTACAAATGTTGTGGTGCTTTTTCTCCTTCAGTCCTTGTGAAAATGAAAAAAAAAATACCTAAACCTACATTTTCTTTGAAAAAATGTAGATTTTCATTTTTACGGCCTACTTCCAATAAGTTCTGTAAAACACCTGTGGGGTCAAACTGCTCACTGTACCCCTATATAATTTCCTCATGGGGTGTAGTTTCCAAAATGGGGTCACTTGTTGGGGGTTTCCACTATTTTGTCCCCTCAGGGGCTTTGCAAATGTGACACGGGCTCCGCAAACCATTCCTGCTAAATTTGAGTTCCAAAAGCCAAATGGTGCTCCTTCCCTTCTCAGCCTCGCAGCTTGTCCAAACAGCCGTTTATTACCACATGTGGGGTATTGTTTTACTCGGGAGAAATTTCTTTACAAATTTTATGGTGCTTTTTCTCCTTTAGTCCTTGTGGAAATGAAAAAAAAATTAGCTAAACCTACATTTTATTTGAAAAAATGTAGATTTTCATTTTCATGGCCTAGTCCCAAAAATTTTTGCAAAAAAACTGGCAGGTCAAAATGCTCACTATACCCCTAAATAAATTCCTCGAGGGGTGTAGTTTCCCAAATGGGCTCACTTTTGGGGGGTTTCCACTGTTTTAGTTCCACAAGACCTCTTCAAAGCTGACATGGTTCCTAGAATATATTCTAATACAAAGGAGGCCCAAAATCCACTAGTTGCTACTTTTGCTTCGGAGGCCGGTGCTTCAGTCCCGTAGCACACTAGGGCCACATGTGGGATATTTCCTAAAACTACAGAACCTGGGCAATAAATATTGAGTTGCATTTCTCTGGTAAAACCTTCTGTGTTACAAAAAAAATGGATTCAAAATGAACTTCTGGAAAAAAATAATGAACTTTGTAAATTTCACCTCTACCTTGCCTTAATTCCTGCGCAATGTCTAAAGGGTTAAGAAACTTTCTAAATGCTGTTTTGAATACTTTGAGGGGTGCAGTTTTTAAAATGGGGTGACTTATTGGGGGTTTCTAATATCTAAGGACCTCAAAGCCGCTTCACACCTGAACTGGCCCCTGTAAAAATAGCATTTTGAAATTTTCTTGAAAATGTGAGAAATTGCTGCTAAAGTTCTAAGCCTTGTAACGTCCTAAAAAAATAAAATGATGTTCAAAAAACGATGCTAAACTAAAGTAGACATATGGGGGATGTTAGTTAGCAACATTTTTGTATGTTATAACTGCCTGTCTTACAAGCAGATACATTAAAATTGAGAAAAATGCTAATTTTTGCAATGTTTCGCTAAATTTTGGTGTTTTTCACAATTAAATACTGAATGTATCGGGCAAATTTTGCCAGTAACATAAAGTTCAATGTGTCACGAGAAAACAATCTCAGAATCGCTTCGATAGGTAAAAGCATTCCGGAGTTATTACCACATAAAGTGACACATGTCAGATTTGAAAAATGAGGCTCTGTCAGGAAGGTCAAAAGTGGCCAAAGAGGGAAGGGGTTAAAGGGACACACATATTTGTGTTTAAATTTCAAACACATACATATTATACCTAAACCACATATTATACATATTCCATACTTCATGTCTCCTTTTAAAAAGAAAAGGAGCTTACAATCTCTATACACATAACCAAATCATACAAAAGAAAGATACATCTACTTTGTGTGGCTGCAGCTCTGCCTCACCTGCCATTAATCAGGTGCCTCCTATATAAACCCAGCGCACCTTCCATTCAGGTTTGGTCACATGCAGGTAAGATGGAGGTAATGCCGTGTGTTATTGGGGAATGCTGAATCAGTTTGTCTGTAGAAACAATAGTGGACAGAGACAAAGGTTTGCTGCCCAGCAGGTGAAAGAGAGAGAGAGATACACAGACAAGCTAATTCACTATTCACCCCTCAACATACCCCACAGCTCAAGTGAAGCTTGTCCTTCCACAAAAAACCTCTCTTGGACTTGGGTACCAAATCGGGATAGGTGGTCAGCATTCTTATGTTGACTTCCTGGTTTGTACTGCACGGAGAATCTGTAAGGCTGTAAACTTAACCCCTTCCCGCTCCTGGATGTACTATTAGGTCATGGCAACTATATCGTTCGCGCTCCATGACCTAATAGTACGTCTCGGTAGTAACGGCCGTTTCGGCCGTCCACCCGACACATACAGGAGCTGTGACAGCTGCTGTCTCGTACAGCAGCTGTCACAGCTCCTACAGCGGGGACCGATCGCTGTGTCCCCGCTGATTAACCCCTTAAAAGCCACGTTCTATAGAGATCGCAGCTTTTTAGGGGTTAAGCTGCCATCGCCGGCCTGCTACACGATAGTGGCCGGCGATGGTGACTATGGCAACCGGACACCAAACAATGGCGTCTGGCTATGCCATAGACGGAAGCCTAGTGGGCCCTGACAAAGTCAGGACCCACTATGCTTGCTGTCAGTGAGTAGCTGACAGCTCTAATACACTGCACTACGCAAGTAGTGCAGTGTATTAGAATAGCGATCAGGGCCTCCTACCCTCAAGTCCCCTAGTGGGACAAAGTAATAAAGTAAAAAAAAGATGTGTAAAAATAAGAAAATAAAAGTATTAAAAGTAAAAATCCCGCTTTTTCCCTTATCAGTCATTTATTATTAATAAAAATATATAAACAAACAAATAAACTATACATAATTGGTATCGCCGCGTCCGTAACGGCCTGAACTACAAAATTATTTCATTATTTATCCCGCACGGTGAACGCCGTAAAAGAAAATGATAATAAACCGTACCACAATCACAATCACAATTGTTTGGTCACTTCACCTCCCAAAAAATGGAATAAGAAGAGATCAAAAAGGAAAAATGGTACTGAACGAAACTACAGTTCGTTACGCAAAAAATAAGTCCGCGCACGGCTTTATTGATTGCGAAAAAATAAAAAAGTTCTGGCTCTTAGAATAAGGTAACACAAAAAGTGAATGATTTTTTACAAAACGTATTTTATTGTGCAAACGCCATAAGACATAAAAAGAACTATAAACATCTGTTATCGCCGTAATCGTATCGCCCCGCAGAATAAAGTGAATGTCATTTATAGCGCACGGTGAACGCTGTAAAAAAAATAGAATAAAAAAACAATAGTAGAATTTCGGTTTTTTAGTCACCGCGCCACCTAAAAATAGAATAAAAACTGATCAAAAAGCCGCAATCACCCCAAGAAAACTACAATGGATTCCTCAAGGGGTCTAGTTTCCAAATTGGGTTAACTTTTGGGGGGTTTCCAATGTTTTGGCACCACAAGACCTCTTCAAACCGGACATGGTGCCTAATAAAAAAAGAGGCCTCAAAATCCTCTAGGTGCTCCTTTGCTTCGGAGGCCGGCGCTTCAGTCCATTACCGCACTAGGGGCACATGTGGGATATTTCTCTAAACTGCAGAATCTGGGCAATAAGTATTAAGTTGCGTTTCTCTGGTAAAACCTTGTTATAAAAAAAAATGGTATAAAGAGGATTTTCTGACAAAAAAAAAAATGTCAATTTCACCTCTACTTTTCTCTAAATTTCTGTGAAACACCTAAAGGGTTCATAAACTTTCTAAATGCTGTTGTGAATACTTTGAGGGGTCTAGTTTCTAAAATGGGGTGTCTGATAGGGGTTTCAAATATATGGGCCCCTCAAAGCAACTTTGAAACTGAACTGTAACCTAAAAAAAAAAATTAGGCAATACTTCGCTTCTTACATTATACTGATAATGAGCCGAGATGACCCCAGTTTTGACCGTTTGTATAAACGGAGACCCCTATTAGACCGTTTCAGTGCCCGGTTTTCCCAAACATACACCCCGAGAAGTGTATTTCTATTGATGAGTCCCTGGTACCTATTAAAGGGAGGGTTCAATTCCGCGAGTACCTGCCGGGTAAGAGGGCAAGGTATGGCGTGAAGATGTATAAGCTGTGAGAGTGCATCAGGGTATACCTACAGATTTAGGATAGATGAAGGAAAGGCCACCCCAAACCAGACTGCATCCTGGACTACAGTAGGTACATTGGAGGGGTGGACTTGTCCGATCAAGTCCTGAAGCCCTACAGCGCCATGCGGTGTGGTATAAGAAGCTGGCCGTGCACATCATACCGATGGCTTTGTACAATGTGTTAGTGCTACGTCGATGTACAGGCCAGAGGGGAACTTTCCTGGAATTTCAAGAGGTGATTATCAAGAACCTAATCTTTAGGGACCAAGAAGGGGGGACACCCAGTACTTCTGGAAGCGGGGCCACACGCATCGTACCAGGGCGGCAACACTTTCCAGGAGAAGTTCCCCAAACTGGCAAGAAGGGAAAAAGTCAAAAGAGGTGCAAAGTCTGCTATAAGAGGGGAATAATGGATGACACAATATATCAATGTGACACGTGTCCCGAATAACCAGAGCTCTGCATGAAAGAGTGTTTTAAAATTTATCATATATCCCTTGGTTTATAATTTACCCCAATTTTACTTACCCTGATGCACTCCACACAGCTTATCCCCCCTCGTCTTTCCCCTCTGGGCCCTGCTGTGTGCCCAGGCAGCTGATAACAGCCACATGTAGGGTATTGCCATACCCGGGAGAACCCACATTACAGTTTATGGGGTGTAGGTCTCCGGTCAAAATGCTCACTACACCTCTAGATGAATGCCTTAAGGGTGTAGTTTTTAAAACGGGGTCACTTCTTGCGGGTTTCAACTGTACTGGTACCTCAGGGGCTTCTGCATACATGACTTTGCACTAGAAAATCCCCAGTAGGCCAAATAGTGGTCCTTTCCTTCTGAGCCCTCCCATGGGCCCAAACGGCAGTTTATCACAACAAATGGGGTATTGCGGCACTCAGAACAAATTGCGCAACAGAATGGGGTATTGTATTTCTTGTGAAAATAGACATTTTCAGCCAAATCTACATATTATTTGAAAAAAATAATTTTGTTTTAATTCCCAGCCCAATTCAAATAAGTTCTGTGAAAAGACTATGGGGTCAAAATGGTCACAACACCCATAAATGAATTCCTTGAGGGGTATAGTTTCCAAAATGGGGTCATTTGTGGTTGGTTTCTATTGCTTTGATACCCTCTGGGGCTCTGCAAATGCGACACGGCACCCGAAAACCAATCCAGCAAAATCTGGACTCCAAAGAACAAATAGCGCTCCTTTCCTTCTGAGCCCTCCCATGGGCCCAAACAGCAGTTTATCACCACAAATGGGGTATTGCCGCACTCAGGACAAATTGGGCAACAAAGTGGAGCATTTTATTTCTTGTGAAAATAAGAATTTTTGAGCTAAAACGACATATTATTGGAAAAAATATTTATTTTTTTATTCCCAGCCCAATTTAAATAAGTTCTGTGAATAAACTATGGGGTCTAAATGATCACATTACCTATAAATGAATTCCTTGAGGGGTGTAGTTTCCAAAATGGGATCACTTCTGGTGGGTTTCCATGGCTTTGATACCTCTGGGGCTCTGCAAATGCGACACGGCACCCGAAAACCAAACCAGCAAAATCTGCACTCCAAAGAACACACAGCGCTTCTTCCGTTCTGAGGCCTCCCATGGGCCCAAACGGCAGTTTATCGTCACAAATGGGGTATTGCTGCACTCAGGAGAAATTGGGCAACAAAATGGGGTATTTTGTTACCTGTGAAAATAAGACATTTTGATAAAAAATGACATCTTATTGAAAAAAATGACATTTATTTCATTTCACAGCCCAATTCAAATAGGTGCTGTGAAAAAACTGTGCGGTCAAAATTGTAACAACAACCATATTTGAATTCCTTGAGGGGTGTAGTTTCCAAAATGGGGTCACTATTGGGGGATTCCTACTGTTTTGGCACCTCAACACCTCTTCAAACCTGGCATGCTGCCTAAAATATAGTCTAATAAAAAAGAGGCCTCAAAATGCACTAGGTGCTTCTTTGCTTCTAGGGCTTGTGTTTTATTCCACGAGCGCAGTAGAGCCACATGTGGGACATTTCTAAAAACTGCAGAATCTGGACAATACATATTTAGTAGCATTTCTCTGGTAAAAACTTCTGTGTTACAGAAAAAAAATTGAATAAAATTGAAATTCAGCAAGAAAAATGAAATTTGCAAATTTCACCTCCACTTTGCTTTAATTCCTGTGAAATGCCTGAAGGGTTAAAAAACTTTCTAAATGCTGTTTTGAATACTTTGAGGGGTCTAGTTTTTAAAATGGGGTGTTTTATAAGGGTTTCTAATACATAGGCCCCTCAAAGCCACTTCAGAACTGAAGAGGTACCTTAAAAAAAAGGCTTTTGAAATTTTCTTAAAAATATGAGAAATTGCTGTTTATGTTCGAAGCCTTGTAACGTCCAAGAAAAATAAAAGAATGTTCAAAAAACTATGCCAAGCTAAAGTAGACATATGGGAAATGTGAACTAGTAACTATTTTGGGTGGTATAACCGTCTGTTTTACAAGCAGATGCATTTAAATTCTGAAAAATGCTATTTTTTCAAACTTTTCTCAAAATTTTGCAATTTTTCACCAATAAACACTGAATATATCGACCAAATTTTACCACGAACATGAAGCCCAATGTGTCACGAGAAAACAATCTCAGAATTGCTTGGATAGGTTTAAGCATTCCGACGTTATTACCACATAAAGTGAAATATGTCAGATTTGAAAAATGGGCTCTGAGCCTTAAGGCCAAAACTAGGCTGCGTCCTTAAGGGGTTAAGCAAAAGTTCTGTCCAATATTTGTGTTACAGAACTAGTATAATCTGGTATAATCCAGTCTTTCCGTTCTATGGAGCTATGATGTCACAGGTGGTGTTGCTGGTGATGTCATAAACATACCTCCCAACTTTTGAATTCGGAAAAGAGGGACATTTTAAGCCACGCCCTATATCCCGCATAAGCCCATCAAATCACTGCCAGATCCTTCTTCAAATAACGCGCGCACATTCTCACTGCGGATCTCTGGACTGTCTGGATATCACAGATATTATGGATCCGGTTATATCGTCTTTGTGTTACTTTTCCTAACTTGGTTATAACATTTGCTCATCACGGCGGCAGCAGCTGCAGGACAAACCTAAAGGCTGAGAACAATGAAAGTCAAGAGGGAGACCCTGTTGTGGATGACTTTTCAATTGACAGGTAGCAGAGTTACATGATGGGGAATTGGTTTTCTTGTTGTATAACTCTGCTACCTGTCAATGGAAAAATCATCTGTCAGAGGGAAAAATGTTTGCCCATGGCGGAGAACCACAAAGAAACACTGGGGAATCAGACATGGTGGGGAAACATTTTTCCCTGTGGTGGATGACTTTTCAGCTGACAGGTAGCAGAGTTACATGAAGGGGAATTATTTTTCATTTACGTCTAGTATATATCGCAGCGAAGGGAAGAAGACAGAAGTCGCTAGAGGTGAGGAGAAGTATTTTTATTCTTCATATTACAAACCTTATTATTTTGTTTTGCAGGTTCCGCTGGACCGTTTGGACTACCTCGTAGATTCGTTGGACTACTGAGATGATCTACGTTTTTTTTAAAAATAAAATGGTCAAAGAGGGTTTTGTGGGAGAGTTCTTATTTCAATAAAAAAAATATTTTCTCATGTGTCTGTGTTTTTTTTAATCCTTTATTAGCGCCTTGGTAATGACAGTTGTCTGATTGACTGCGTCCATTACTAAGGTGGGGCTTAGTGTGAGCCAGTAAAAAGGCTGCAACTAACCCCCCATTATTACCCTGGTGCCCACCACCACTAGGGGTGTCAGGAAGAACCGGGTACGATCCAGTACCTGACCATCTGTAGTGATGGCCGGACTCTGGGGTGGCCGCAGGCTGATATTATTAGGCTGGGGAAGGCCAGAAACTGTGGCCCTTCCCACCCTGGTAATGCTAGCCTGCTGCTGCTTTGTTGAATCTGGCTGGTTAGGAAAATGGGGGGGAAAGCAATGTCGTTTTCTTTTTTTTCTTTTTTTAAATCGACGTGGGGTCCCCCCCCCCATTTTCCATAACCAGCCAGATACAACACAGCAGCAGCAGCCTAGCATTACAAGGGTGGGAAAAGCCAAGGTTTATGGCCCTTTCCAGCCTCATAATACCAGCCTGCTGCTGCCCAGTGCCCGACCATCACTACAGTTGGTCTGGTACTGGATCGCACCCGGCTCTTCCCAGCACCCCTGGTGGCGGTGGTTACAGGGGTAATAATGGGGGGTTAGTTGCAGCCATTTTACTAGCAAACATTAAGCCCCACCTTAGTAATGGACGTTGTCAATCAGACTGCTGCCGTTACTAAGGCGCTATTAAAGTATTAAAGAAAACACAGAGACATAAGAAAATATTTTTTTATTGAAATAAGAACTTCCCCACATAAAAAAAAATACGTAGATCATCAAAGTAGTACAACGAGCGCTGCACCCCCTTCAAAAATGCTGATCGGCAGGGGGTCCCGGAAGTCGGACCCCGACCCATCATCTTTTGATGGCCTATCCTGAGGATAGGTCATGAATTTTTAGGTACTGGATAACCCTTTTAACTCCATATGGAGCATCCATTTAGGCATTTTTATACTTAAAGTGTTTGGTAAACGTTTAACAAACTTCTGACGTGTCATAGTGACATGTCAGAAGTTTGCATTGGTGGGGGTCCGAGCACTGAGACCCCCACCAATCGTTAAAACGAAGACGCTGAAGCACTCGTGTGAGCACTCAGCTGCTTCGTTTCTGTTCTATTTACTGCTTTTTGTCTATAGGGACAGTGATCAGTTCCCTAAGACTTGCACCCCCTTTAATTTAAGCCTGTGCTGCAGGATTCTATTTTTGTAGATAGATTAGAAAGATAGATAGATAGATAGATAGATAGATAGATAGATAGATAGATAGATAGATAGATAGATAGATAGATAGATAGATAGATAGATAGATAGATAGATAGATGGATGGATGGATGGATGGATGGATGGATAGATAGATAGATAGATAGATAGATAGATAGATAGATAGATAGATAGATAGATAGATAGATAGATTGGGGCAGGGCAGGACATTGCTCAGACCGCCGGGACGGCGGGACAGAAGTCAAAAACCGGGACTTGCCCGCCGGATTCGGGACGGTTGGGAGGTCTGTCATAAACACCATCGTGGTCACTTTCTCTGCTGCCTCCACATTGGCTCATTTCACTGAGGTGAAAGCGACTGACGATGTGGTTGAAGCTTTGTATAATTGCGATACTAATCTGCCCTGTGACTGGCTACCACTGTGTTACATTATGACATTTGGACTTTGTATTGTCTTACAATTTACTATCTCACTTTTTATTCTAGACTAATGCCCTAGCAGTGCCCCCTGGAGCAGAGCCGTCCAAGTTATCGGACATATACAGATAGATGACAAAGTCCATATTTGGGGTGAGTAGGGGGATGATATCATTGCCCCGCTTATACTGTATCTTATATTGTACATCAGTTGTATCCTCTTCAGATACACACATTTTACAGCGAACCGCAGGAGACCAAATGTCGCTGCTGAGTCATAATCTAATATAAAGAGTGTGGTGGGAGTACTGGCTCTTATTGAAGAGAGCAAGCAGATGTATGGAGACTTATTTACAGGCAATGCTTCATGGGAAAAAAAAGTATGCAAATTAGCTCATATCAGTCAAACTATAGACTTCTCCAAACGGAAAAGAAAGACCCATGGAGGCGTCTCCGGTTTGGCTGTTATGAGATAAGTTACATACTAATATAAAGAGTAATGGCATAAGTAATGCACAGAGAATAAATCTCCTCCAGCGCATACGTGAGGTCTTATGTTATTTACTGACCCCCAATTATAAGTCATTTATTGTGGTCATGTCTGCTTTTCTCTATAATTTGTTACGTTTTTATTGTAGGTTGCTCCACCAGCTGCTCTGCCCCCCAAGGACGGCTATGCCCTATTTTGCGACTGCTGTGAGCATATCGGAGAGACGGTATTTGGGGTGAGTAAGAATTTACTACCAATATTGTCCATCTGTGTTATTTATATGCCCATATATCACCCTATTTACCCAGAGGTCATGTCTCTTTTTATATATATAAAATATTCATTTTTTTTAGTTCCACTAGGGGGACTTAAACGTGTGTTGATTGGCTCATACAATACACTGCACAGGGCTTAAATGGAGTATACAACAGGATATGTGCTAATTGTCTGATCACCGATTGCTTGAGTGTTGGTCTCCAACCCCCTGTTTTTTTCCCTACTGCTTGACCACAATGACGAGGACATTGAATAGAGGGGTGGTTGAGAATGCGTTCTTCCGCTCCATTCAAATTCCATGGGAATAATGGAAACAGCTGAGTACAGCGCCCCTCTGTTTCCGTCAGTCCCATAGACATTGATTAAAGCAGCTGTAAGGAGATACAGTTTGGGAGCCCTATTCTCGCTATTGGTGGCGGTCCCAGCAGGGGCGCGTCCAGTGATCAGCCATTTATCACCTATCCAGTAGATAAGTGATAATTGTCAATTGTAAGACAACCCCTTCAATAGGATACTATCCCCTTCATTTAGCCCTCCCCGGTTGCCCTGATAAACCACCGCCCCCTGCGTCACAGGGGGTGATGGGGGGACAGAGAAGACTATTGACCATGGCATATTTGTGGTTAAATGGCCAGGATCGGAATTATCTCTGATCCCAGACCTTAAGGAAGGGTGTCAAATGTAATATACAGCTGACACAGGCTGTACATGTCGTGGGCTCAGTTCCGGACCCATACTTACATACATGTGCAGTGGATGTCGGGAAAGGGTTAAGAAATTATTGTTTAAAAGTGGAGCTCTATACAATATTTTACTCATGTGTAGTACTTGTCGTTGAGGTGTTTACTCAGGATCTACAAAGGCAAATCCTCTGCTTTTTTACCTGGTGTCCTTGTATGAAAACAATCAGTCCATGCTTTACAGGCTGAACATTGGCGCTGAGCAGACATTTAATGTACAGTCACAATCTTGTCTTACAGATTACTATAGAAAAACCTATTCCACAAAAGGAGGAACCGTCATCTCGGATCGAGAAGGTCATTAGTGGCTCGAGGAGAACATCTTCGGAGTAAGTCAAACATTTTTAAGTATTTTTAGAGATGTCATACTAGACTGAAATTATTAAATTTACAGTAGTTTCCCTCCCAAAAAATATGAATCTAAAGGAACAAAGTGACTTATGGTCAATGTAGTCCTCGTGTAGTGACTACAAAATAACCAAAATGTATCATTAAAGAGGTTGTCCAGGAAAAAAACAAAATTCTAAAAAGTGTCCCCGAGCCTTGGTTTGCCTTCCCTAATACCTACTATTAAAGAGGCTCTGTCACCAGATTTTGCAACCCCTATCTGCTATTGCAGCAGATAGGCGCTGCAATGTAGATTACAGTAACGTTTTTATTTTAAAAAAACGAGCATTTTTGGCCAAGTTATGACCATTTTTGTAGTTATGCAAATGAGGCTTGCAAAAGTCCAAGTGGGTGTGTTTAAAAGTAAAAGTCCAAGTGGGCGTGTATTATGTGCGTACATCGGGGCGTTTTTAATACTTTCACTAGCTGGGCGCTCTGATGAGAAGTAACATCCTCTTCTCTTCAGAACGCCCAGCTTGTGACAGTGCAGATCTGTGACGTCACTCACAGGTCCTGCATCGTGACGGCCACATCGGCACCAGAGGCTACAGTTGATTCTGCAGCAGCATCAGCGTTTGCAGGTAAGTCGATCTTACCTGCAAACGCTGATGCTGCTGCAGAATCAACTGTAGCCTCTGCTGCCGATGTGGCCGTCACGATGCAGGACCTGTGAGTGACGTCACAGATCTGCACTGTCACAAGCTGGGCGTTCTGAAGAGAAGAGGATGTTACTTCTCTTCACAGCGCCCAGCTAGTAAAAGTATTAAAAACGCCCCGATGTACGCACATAATACACGCCCACTTGGACTTTTACTTTTAAACACACCCACTTGGACTTTTGCAAGCCTCATTTGCATAATTACAAAAATGGTCATAACTTGGCCAAAAATGCTCGTTTTTTAAAAATAAAAACGTTACTGTAATCTACATTGCAGCGCCTATCTGCTGCAATAGCAGATAGGGGTTGCAAAATCTGGTGACAGAGCCTCTTTAACCTCCTAACCAGTTTCTGTTTGATCTCCATCGTCACTGCTGCTCTTTCTTTTTGTTTCCTGTCTTGTAACCTACCATACCCATAAGACAGCTTGCACCCGCCCCCGCTTCCTCCAAAGCATCTCAGCTATTTGAATACTGCCACGCCCAGTGGCGTAACCACCACTGTAGCAGCCGTAGCGGCTGCTAAGGAGCCCGCAGCATGAGGGGGCCCGTGTCGCCCGATGACACGGGCCCCCAACATGGCTGCTACAGCGCGACGCCACTGAACACTACGGCAGAGCGGGGAGGTATCTCCCCGCTCTGCCATTAAACATAAGACATGTATCCCCTCTCCACAGAATATCCACAGGATAGGGGATACATGTGTGATTGCTGGCATTGATAGGGAAAACGGGGGACTGAAAGTCCCCTGAAGTTCTCCATCACAAACCACGGACTTCCGGGGTCTGTGTCGGCAGCTCCGTAGAAATGAATGGAGCGCCGGTCGTGCTTGTGTGCATGCGTGACCAGCGCTCCTTTCATTTTTATTGAGCTGCGCAGACGCCGGAAGTCAGAGGTTAGTCATGGAGAACTTCAGGGGACTTTTGGTCCTCCGTTCTCCTTATCGCTGCCAGCGATCACACATGTATCCCCTGTCCTGTGGAGAGGGGATACATGTCTTTTGTAGGACACACTGTAGGTCGGATTTTTTTGAGGGGTTGAGGCTGCATTGCGTTACCTACAGGGGGGGCAGCTGTATACCGTTACCTACAGGGGGGGCAGCTGTATACCGTTACCTGCAGGGGGGCTGTATAGCGTTACCTACAGGGGGGGCTGTATGCCGTTACCTACAGGGGGAGCTGTATGGCGTTACCTACAGGGGTGCTGTATGGCGTTACCTACAGGGGGGCTGTATGGCGTTACCTACAGGGGGGCTGTATAGCGTTACCTACAGGGGGGGCTGTATAGCGTTCCCTACAGGGGGGCTGTATGGCGTTACCTACAGGGGGCTGTATGGCGTTATCTACAGGGGGGGCACTCTGTATGGAGTTATCTATATCTACAGGGGGGACTCTGTATGGCGTTATCTACAGTGGGGGCTGTATGGTGTTACCTACGGGGGGGCTGAATGGCGTTCTCTACAGAGGGGGCTGTATGGCGTTATCTACAGGGGGCTGTATGGCGTTATCTACAGGGGGCTGTATGGCGTTATCTACAGGGGGGGTCTGTATGGCGTTATCTACAGAGGGACTCTATATGGCGTTATCTACAGGGGGTTCTGTATGGCGTTATCTACATGGGGGGTTCTGTATGGCGTTATCTACAGGGGGCTGTATGGCGTTATCTACAGGGGTCTGTATGGCGTTATCTACAGGGGGGTCTGTATGGCATTACCTACAGGGGGCTGTATGGCGTTATCTACAGGGGGGGCTGTATGGCGTTATCTACAGGGGAGCTGTATGGTGTTATCTACTGGGGGGGCTGTGTGACACCAAGGGGAGGGGGGGCCCCAGCCAAAAGTTTGCTATGGGGCCCAGTCTTTCCTAGTTATGCCCCTGGCCACACCCCTCTATGATCACAGGTCCTTCCCTGCTGTAATTCCCGGCAGCTCGTCCCTGCGCACTGTCCTACACAGTAATAATCATCATGATCCTTTGTGCCTCCATCTATCCCTGATCTAAGTACAGGCACCATCTCCCTCCCCCGCCCCTGTCACAGCCTGATAAATGTAAGTCCGCCCACTCCACCTATGTCAGACATCTTGCTACACACAATCCAGTCAGCACATTTTCCTCACCTGCTGCTGGATCTGTTCCAAGAGATCCTGTATTAGGCCCTGTTCACACTGAGTTTTTTTGCAGGCAGAAAATTCTGCCTCAAAATTCTGTCTGGAATTCCGAGGCAGATTTTGATCTGCCTGCATGCCGTTTGCCGCGTTTTTGCCCGCGGCCATTGAGCGCCGTGGTCAAACACGCAGCGAAAAACACTTTCTCTGCCTCCCATTGTTGTCAATGGGGGCTCAGAGACGTAAACCCCCCAAAATAGGGCATGCCAGTTCTTTTCCAGGTAAAAATGCCTCCGCCTCCCTTTGAAACCAATAGGAGGCGTTTTTGGCCGTTTTTTGGCGCATTTTCTGACGCGGTTTCCTCAGTATAGGCCATCAATATCTGATCTGTCAGGGTCCGACAGCCGGCACCCCCATCGATCGTCTGTTTTGAAGGGGCCACAGTGCTGGTACGAGCGCTGCTTCCCCTCCATTTCCTTTACTGCTCACACTGTGAATCACGGACACACTTGTAGCGGCGGTTCACAGTATTACAGATTTCTCCCATTCAAGTGTATATTGTAATACTGTGAACCGCCGCTACAAGTGTGTCCGTGATTCACAGTGTGAGCAGTAAAGGAAATGGAGGGGAAGCAGCGCTCGTACCAGCACTGTGGCCCCTTCAAAACAGCCGATCTGCAGGGAGACGGGCCACCACCCATCAGATATTGATGGCTTATCCTGAAGATAGGCCATCAATTTTTGTGGACTGGAAAACCCCTTTGACACCCCAAATATGATCACTTTATGGAAAGTAGATCCCAAGGTATTAATTTAACGACATATCAAAGATTTGAAAATCTTCCGTGTAAAATGTCTGCAGCGTGCGGATGAGTTTGGTAAAATCTCATCTACTTGCCTGGTACTCCGTGTGTTACATGGTGACTCTGGCCACAACACATGTTGTCTGACCAAAGATCGCTATGTCCCATAGCCTACACCGCAAGTAATGAAAGTCAATGTGGTCGCGTTGTGACCTGCAAGTAACTGCGACACGACCGTTTGGAATTCTCGCAACTGTCATGTCGTGGCAACTTGCGCGTTGCGACACAACCACATTGACTTTTATTACATGAAATGTAGGCTACGGGACATAGCGATCTTGGGCTGGTCGACCTGTGTCGTGCGTGGCCACAGCCGCCGTGTAGCAGATAGACATATTTATTTATAGAATACATTTTTATTGAAAAAAGAAAGTGTGTTTTTTTTTTTTTACATTACATTATTCTTCTCCCTCTCTGGGAGAAGATGCAACTGGTGATCACTGTGACAGCGATCATCTGGCCAGAGACCACTCTAAAGCTCGGTGATACAGCGGTCTCTAGACAGCTGTATCATGGAGCTCCTTACTGTCGGCACGCATGTGATCGCTGTGAAAGGCTGTCACAGCATGGCTGAGCGCCTTACCGTCGGCGCACAAGGACGGCTGGGAGGAGCAATGTAATCGCTGTGACATGCTGTCACAGCGATCACATGACCGGAGACCACGCTGAGTGGTCTCCGGGTGAAAGCTCCGTGATATCGGCTGTCTCTAGACCGCTGTATCACAGAGCTCCTCACAGTCGGCACATAAGCGCTGCTATAAGGAGCAATGTGATCGTTGTGACAGGTTGTCACAACGATCACATGACCGGAGACCACGCTGAGTGGTCTCCAAGTTAAAGATCCATGATACAGCTGTCTAGAGACAGCTGTATCACGGAGTTAAATGCCGCCGTGGAGCGGCAAACATGCTAACTCTGCAGGACGTTCTGTAACGGCCCTGCAGAGTAAATAGCGGACCGCGAGGACGAGGCTAAAGAGATGAGGAAACACGTGGTACAGTTACGTCATTTGTGGCGTAACCGGACTCTCTGATAACCGGAAACAGGAAGTTAGCTATCGGAGCTAATGGACGGGTCTGCAGAGGAAGTGCCCATTTTGGATTAGAAACTGGTCACGTGACTGAAGATGGGATACGACGCTACATTCATCAGATCCAACGTAAGTATATTGCAAAGTTACTTGCTTTAGATTGTTTTGTTTAACTAAATGTGATTGTTTGCTTCCGGAAAACCCCTTTAAGAAAACAGATACAAATTACATTTTAAGCCTTGGGCTATTGTCTTCCACCATGTATGTAACATAAGTAAACACACCATGGCCCATTGGATACTTGGGTAAATCCTCTCCCTAGGGAAGCCTATCACCTTATAACTATTGGCCGTAACGACCACTGTGACGGTCCCATACAGAGGATTTGCCCATGACATGACAACACCACCAGACATTGACCTTCCCCTGACCTCTATGTTCACTCTGTTTATTGCAGGTTACTCCGCTACCACCCGATCCACCCAAGGCGTCACCTTGCATGACCTTCCTAGGCCTCCTGAAGACACAGATCTCTTGGGTGAGTCTGATATTCACAGAATAGTAATTCTTCTTATTGGGGAGTGTAATTTGCTTTACATCCATAATCCTAACAAGAATCAGTCTGAGAACTTAGCAGAGGACAATGGTGGTTGTGATGTTTGGTTACGGGATGATTTTCTTTTTTCTGTTTTGTGTGCTTTTCTGTCTTGTTCTTGTTGCTGAAGTTGTACTTAGATCCAGATGACATATTACTTGGATTGATAACATTTCTTTATAAGTCAGATACTTAGCAGCAGGTGTGAGATCAATCCTCCTACCGACTTACTGAGAATGAAAATGAAAAAATAACTATATTCCTACAGGTGACTCCAACTCCAGCTCCAGCTCCAACCAAAGAGATGTCCTGGCTCCAGAGAAGCCTTAACTGGATTTATCAAGTAAGTGTCCTTTTTCCTCAGTGTAGTATCATTTTTATTATTATACAGTAGCATTGTTATCAGGGGCGGACACACTGTACCATATATACTGCTGTATAGGAGATCTACAGGACATACTGTACCTTATATACTGCTGCATAGGAGATCTACAGGACACACTGTACCATATATACTGCTGTATAGGAGATCTACAGGACATACTGTATCATATATACTGCTGTATAGGAGATCTACAGGACATGCTGTACCATATATACTGCTGTATAGGAGATCTACAGGACATGCTGTACCATATATACTGCTGCATAGGGGCTCTATAGGACATACTGTACCATATATACTGCTGCATAGGGGCTCTATAGGACACACTGTACCATATATACTGCTGTATAGGAGATCTACAGGACATACTGTAACTTATATACTGCTGCATAGGAGATCTACAGAACATACTGTGCCATATATACAGCTGCAGAGGAGATATACAGGATATACTGTACCATATATACTGCTGAATAGGAGATCTATATGGCATACTGTACCTTATATACTGCTGCATAGGAGATCTACAGGACATACTGTACCATATATACAGCTGCATAGGGGCTCTATAGGGAATATTGTACCATATATACTGCTGCATAGGCGCTCTATAGGGAATACTGTACTATATAAGCTTCTGCATAGGGGCTCTATAGGGAATATTGTACCATACAGTGAAGGAAATAAGTATTTGATCCCTTGCTGATTTTGTAAGTTTGCCCCCTGTCAAAGTCATGAACAGTCTAGAATTTTTAGGCTAGGTTAATTTTACCAGTGAGAGATAGATTATATATAAAAACAAACAAACAGAAAATCACATTGTCAAAATTATATATATTTATTTGCATTGTGCACAGAGAAATAAGTATTTGATCCCCGACCAACCATTAAGAGCTCAGCCTCCTCCAGACCAGTTACACGCTCCAAATCAACTTGGTGCCTGCATTAAAGACAGCTCTTACATGGTCACCTGTATAAAAGACTCCTGTCCACAGACTCAATTAATCAGTCTGACTCTAACCTCTACAACATGGGCAAGGCCAAAGAGCTTTCTAAGGATGTCAGGGACAAGATCATAGACCTGCACAAGGCTGGAATGGGCTACAAAACCATAAGTAAGACGCTGGGTGAGAAGGAGACAACTGTTGGTGCAATAGTAAGAAAATGGAAGACATACAAAATGACTGTCAATCGACATCGATCTGGGGCTCCATGCAAAATCTCACCTCGTGGGGTATCCTTGATCCTGAGGAAGGTGAGAGCTCAGCCAAAAACTACACGGGGGAACTTGTTAATGATCTCAAGGCAGCTGGGACCACAGTCACCAAGAAAACCATTGGTAACACATTACGCTGTAATGGATTAAAATCTTGCAGGGCCCGCAAGGTCCCCCTGCTCAAGAAGGCACATGTACAGGCCCGTCTGAAGTTTGCAAATGAACATCTGGATGATTCTGAGAGTGATTGGGAGAAGGTGCTGTGGTCAGATGAGACTAAAATTTAGCTCTTTGGCATTAACTCAAATCGACATGTTTGGAGGAAGAGAAATGCTGCCTATGACCCAAAGAACACCGTCCCCACTGTCAAGCATGGAGGTGGAAACATTATGTTTTGGGGGTGTTTCTCTGCTGAGGGCACAGGACTACTTCACCGCATCAATGGGAGAATGGATGGAGCCATGTACCGTCAAATCCTGAGTGACAACCTCCTTCCCTCCACCAGGACATTAAAAATGGCTCGTGGCTGGGTCTTCCAGCACGACAATGACCCGAAACATACAGCCAAGGCAACAAAGGAGTGGCTCAAAAAGAAGCACATTAAGGTCATGGAGTGGCCTAGCCAGTCTCCAGACCTTAATCCCATCGAAACCTTATGGAGGGAGCCAGGGGCGTAACTAGGAAAGACTGGGCCTCATAGCAAACTTTTGACAGGGCCCCCCTCCTCCCCTGGGTGTCACACAACCCCCCCCCCTTGTAGATAGTGCCTTTTTTACAGCCCCCCCTGTAGATAATGCCATACAGTCCCCCCTGTAGATAACGCCATACAGCGCCCCCCCCTGAAGATAACGCCATACAGCGCCCCCCCCCTGTAGATAACGCCATACAGCCCCCCTGTAGACTGTATGGCTTATCTAAAGAGGGGGACTGTAAGGCGTTATCTACAGAGGAAGACTGTGTGGCGTTATCTACAGGGGGGACTGTGTGGCGTTATCTACAGGGGGGACTGTGTGGCGTTATCTACAGGGGGGACTGTGTGGCGTTATCTACAGGGGGGGCTGTGTGGCGTTATCTACAGGGGGGACTGTATGGCGTTATCTACAGGGGGACTGTATGGCATTATCTACAGGGGGACTGTATGGCGTTATCTACAGAGGGGGCTGTATGGCGCTAACGCCATACAGCCCCCACTGTAGAGAACGCCATACAGCCCCCCCTGTAGGGAACGCCATACAGCCCCCCCCTGTAGGGAACGCCATACAGCCCCCCCTGTAGGAAACGCCATACAGCCCCCCCTGTAGGGAACTCCATACAGCCCCCCCTGTAGGGAACGCCATGCAGCCTCCCCTGTAGGGATTGCCATACAGCCCCCCCCTGTAGGGAACGCCATACAGCCCTCCCCTGCAGGGAACGCCATACAGCACCCCCCCCCTGCAGGGAACGCCATACAGCCCCCCCCTGTAGGGAACGCCATACAGCGCCCCCCTGTAGGGAACACCATACAGCGCCCCCCCTGTAGGGAACGCCATACAGCCCCCCACAAAAAAAAATATGACGTATAGTGTGTCCTACAAATAACATGCATCCCCTATCCACAGGATAGGGGATACATGTGTGATCGCTGGCAGCGATATGGAGAATGGGGGACTGTGTGGCGTTATCTACAGGGGGGACTGTGTGGCGTTATCAACAGGGGGGCTGTGTGGCGTTATCTACAAGGGGGGGCTGTGTGGCGTTATCTACAGGGGGGACTGTATGGCGTTATCTACAGAGGGGGCTGTATGGCGCTAACGCCATACAGCCCCCACTGTAGAGAACGCCATACAGCCCCCCCTGTAGGGAACGCCATACAGCCCCCCCTGTAGGGAACGCCATACAGCCCCCCCTGTAGGAAACGCCATACAGCCCCCCCTGTAGGGAACTCCATACAGCCCCCCCTGTAGGGAACGCCATACAGCCTCCCCTGTAGGGAACGCCATACAGCCTCCCCTGTAGGGAACGCCATACAGCCCCCCCCTGTAGGGAACGCCATACAGCCCTCCCCTGCAGGGAACGCCATACAGCACCCCCCCTGCAGGGAACGCCATACAGCCCCCCCCTGTAGGGACCGCCATACAGCCCCCCCTGTAGGGAACGCCATACAGCGCCCCCCCTGTAGGGAATACCATACAGCGCCCCCCCTGTAGGGAACGCCATACAGCCCCCCACAAAAAAAATATGACGTATAGTGTGTCCTACAAATAACATGCATCCCCTATCCACAGGATAGGGGATACATGTGTGATCGCTGGCAGCGATAGGGAGAATGGGGGACTGTGTGGCGTTATCTACAGGGGGGACTGTGTGGCGTTATCAACAGGGGGACTGTGTGGCGTTATCTACAAGGGGGGCTGTGTGGCGTTATCTACAGGGGGGACTGTATGCCGTTCTCTACAGAGGGGGCTGTATGGCGCTAACACCATACAGCCCCCACTGTAGAGAACGCCATACAGCCCCCCTGTAGGGAACGCCATACAGCCCCCCTGTAGGGAACGTCATACAACCCCCCCTGTAGGGAACGCAATACAGCCCCCCCTGTAGGGAACGCCATACTGCCTACCCTGTAGGGAACGCCATACAGCCCCCCCTGTAGGGAACGCCATACAGCCCCCCCCTGCAGGGAACGCCATACAGCGTCCCCCCCTGCAGGGAACGCCATACAGTCCCCCCCTGTAGGGAACGTCATACAGCCCCCCCCCTGTAGGGAACGCAATACAGCCCCCCCTGTAGGGAACGCCATACTGCCTACCCTGTAGGGAACGCCATACAGCCCCCCCTGTAGGGAACGCCATACAGCGCCCCCCTGTAGGGAACGCCATACAGCCCCCCCAAAATAAATGCGACCTATAGTGTGTCCTACAAATAACATGCATCCCCTATCCACAGGATAGGGGATACATGTGTGATCGCTGGCAGCGATAGGAAGAACGGCGGACTGAAAGTCCCCCCAAAGTTCTCCATTACTAACCTCTGACTTCCGGCGTCTGTGTCGGCAGCTCAATAAAAATGAAAGGAGCGCTGGTCACGCATGCGCACAAGCGCGACCGGCGCTCCATTCATTTCTACGGAGCTGCCGACGCAGACCCTGGAAGTCCGAGGTTAGTCATGGAGAACTTCATGGGACTTTCAGTCCCCCGTTTTCCCTATCAATGCCAGCGATCACACATGTATACCCTATCCTGTGGATATCCTGTGGATAGGGGATACATGTCTTTTGTTTAATGGCAGAGCGGGGAGATACCTCCCTGCTCTGCCGTAGTGTTCAGTGGCGTCGCGCTGTAGCAGCCATAGCGGCTGCTAGCGGAGCCTGCGGCAATGGTGGGGGCCCGTGCCGGCGGGCAACACGGGCCCCCTCATGCCGCGGGCCCCATAGCAGTCGCTACGGCTGCTACGGCGGTAGTTACGCCACTGGAGGGAGCTGAAGATCCGAGTTGCCAAGCGACAGCCTCGAAATCTTAATGATTTACAGATGATCTGCAAAGAGGAGTGGGCCAAAATTTCATCTAACATGTGTGCAAACCTCATCATCAACTACAGAAAACGTCTGACTGCTGTGCTTGCCAACAAGGGTTTTGCCACCAAGTATTAAGTCTTGTATGCCAAAGGGATCAAATACTTATTTCTCTGTGCACAATGTAAATAAATATATATCATTTTGACTATGTGATTTTCTATTTTTTTTTTTATATAATCTATCTCTCACTGGTAAAATTAACCTATCCTAAAAATTCTAGACTGTTCATGTCTTTGACAGTGGGCAAACTTACAAAATCAGCAAGGGATCAAATACTTATTTCCTTCGCTGTATATGCTGCTGCATAGGGGTTCTATGGGGCATACTGTATTACATGTACAGCTGTACAGGGCGCTGTAAACAGGGGGCCCACCAGCATCTTAAATAGAAAATAACAGTGCTTCCTACTGACTACTAGATAATAATTGTTCAATTACAATCCATCAGTAAGATATATAGGAGCCGGTGATAGTTCAATCCTCCTACTGACTTACTGAGAGTGATAAAATAACTATAAAGAAATGTATAAAATAACTATAATGAAATGTATAAAATAACTATAATGAAATGTAAAAAATAACTATAATGAAATTGTTAAGGATCTGCCAGGCACAGCTTCTGTATCCACGCCCATAGGTAATCAGTCTGCACCTGCTTCTATGTCTGTGAGACTGACTCCATCTTCCACCACTCAGGATGGCAGGCTTAGGAGTGGGAGAGCCTATCACAGCCTGGCCAGACGGAGCTAGCTCCCGCCCTCTGTCTATTTATTCCTGCCTTTCCTGTTCCTCCTTGCTTGTGATTCTTCTCGTTGTTTCTTGGCCCTGCTGCAGCTTCTTGAACTACTTGTCCCTGCTTCGTATTGACCCTGGCTTACTGAATACTCTTCTGCTCTGCATTTGGTACCTCGTACACTCCTGGTTTGACTCGGCTTGTTCACTACTCTCCTGCTCTGCGTTTGGCACCTCGTACTCTCCTGGTTTGACTCGGCTCGTTTTCTACTCTTGTTGCTCACGGTGTTGCCGTGGGCAACTGCCCCGTTTCCCTTTGTTCTGTGTTTCCTTGTCTGGTTGTCTGTCGTGCAACTTACTGAGTGTAGGGACCGTCGCCCAGTTGTACCCCGTCGCCTAGGGCGGGTCGTTGCAAGTAGGCAGGGACTGAGTGGCGGGTAGATTAGGGCTCACTTGTCTGTTTCCCTATCCCTGTTATTACAGAAATGTATAAAATAACTATAATGAAATGTATAAAATAACAATATTACTACAGGTGACTCCTACACCAGCTCCACCTGTAGAGGAAGAAGTGTTTTGGCTCCAGAAAAGCCTCATATGGATTCATGAAGTGAGTGTGACTTTTACCCTCTATAGTATCATTATTATTACTGTATTGTTATCAGGAGTGAATATACTGAACCATAGGAGCTCTGTAGGGACCATACTATACGGGACCATATATGCTGCATAGGGGCTCTATAGGACATAATGTAACATATATGTAGCTGCACTGGGGCTCTATATGGGATACTGTACCATATAGGCAGCTGCACAATGGACCAGTAAACATAGGGCCTGACCAGTGCTTCCCACTGCCTACTTTATGGCATATAAAGGATTGATAATGATTTCCATGGTTCATAATTATTGTTGTATTATAATCCACAAAATAAATTGTCGCACCATCCAAGAACTTCAGAGCCTTAACTTGAAGCTCCTGGTACATAAAGCAAAACCTCTATCAGGGCCCTGACCCTCCCATGTGCCATTCTGGTGTCTATGTATTGGCCAGAGAGCCCTTTAGGGAACCAGGTTCCATGGTCCTTGGTGCCACTGCTACCTCCGCACCCCACTATAGCTGCGCCCCTGAAGATCTTTCTAGAAAGAGGCTTTATGTCCATCACCTCACTCTCAACAAATTAGCTGTTACATAAAAGCCTTGCTGTCTCTGTCCGCCCCTGATTGTTATTAGTGGGCACAATCTCCTATGTGCCCACTCACCCCTCCCCCCACCTCTGCTGCCTGGGAGATTTGTTGTCAATCAAGCACACAGTAATATATTTTAATACTTCTAGTTTATTTTTGTAATATAAATATAAGATTCATTCACTTGTATAAGGTCAATAACACTTTAATAACCGTTTCCTTATTTGTTGCAGAATCTGGAGTCCTATAATTTTGGGCCACCGTATGACGGCTTATGGACCAAGCTCTTTCTATGCCTTGGATATTGGACGGCTCTCTTTCTTCTTGCCGCCAGTCTAATAAATCCTCTCAGTTACATAATGGAGTTGATTCAAGAAGTGGATGAATTCCCTGATATTGAGGGAATGGAAGAGATTACGGATATATTGAGATTTTTTTTATAAATCTAATATCCAGGTGATTTTTTTTTCTTGCAGCCCGGCCCCATCTTCTATGCCTGTCATTTCCAACTCTATGGGCTAGTGGGCGAAAAAATAACACCTGAAACATGATGATGACACAACTACGTCTCCCTCTGTTCCTTGAATACATGAATTGAACTCGGTCGAAATTTGGCAAAGGTACCGATTGACCAAAATTGTAAACTTTTGGGGTTCACAGTGCACGAATCATGTGAAAGTGGCAGCCCCCGCATAGTGACGGCCGCCATTTTACAATTTAGAATAAGGATCCAATGACCCTAGGCAAGCTTCCCCATAATAACTTGCAGACAGCCATCCCAAAATGCACTGCGGTTACCCCTCCGTCTAGCGCAGCCAATTATATAAAATGCCAAACCAGAAAATGCTACAGGTTTGGAAACAGTCCTAGAAGAGATCAAAGAGTCAAACACGAGCTTTCAGTGCAATCAGGGCACTTGCGGTTCTCGGCAAAATTTATTTAGACGGAATCAAACGGCCCTATTTGATCAAAATGGACCCGAAATGAATTTTGGGAAAATTCTATTCTAAATATATTTCTATCATTTCTGATCAGTGTGATCGTCTGATATCAACCTCAACATCCTTTAATTCTACTATACATAGTTATACTATATTCACACCACGCTTTATATATATATATATATATATATATATATATGTATGTATATATATATATATATATATATATATATATATATATATATGCCAGGAAATGCTACAGACGTATATGACAAACGTATCCATGGCCAATCGCGGGTTCAATGTATGCCTTTCGTCATATATTCGGAGACTACGTATATGTTGTCATTCTTTTTAGTACTGTAGTGAAATACGTAGTTGATCATGCTTTTTGATACAAAGGGATACTGCAAACATTTTATTTTTCTACAATTGGGGTCAATGGGTGATATATGCAACTGCATGCTATTGTCAGGGTTCCTTTTCCCTGTTATTCCGCACCGAATAACCACCTCTGTAAATTGGAAACTGAGGGCATGCATGGAAGAAATATACCAGACAGAGTTGTTGGTAAAGATCTTCCCTCAGTGAAGTAGGAAGTACAACTGAACTTTATTAAACAAAGAATTACAAGTTTCCTCCCTAGAGATGTGGGACGTGCTTAAGCCCCATTGGCTCTATCCAGTTGTGAGTTTATCTGTACCCTCCTCTTGCATTCCAGGGGCGGTGTCTTCCATAGGTGTGTTCCTTATGCAGACTCCATCTTGTTGCATACATTCAAATTCTTTGTGAAATATACTGATATTTAGTTAATGTAAGGTAATAATGTTTTTGCAAGCAATATACAGGCTAATGATCCCTGACACTATAGGGATCGATATTATACATTCTGGCACTTCTTTATTCGCCACAAATCAGAATCAAGGCTTTAGTTTTCCAAATTATCATAAAATCTTTAATTTTCATTGTTTTGTTCAGAATGACTTATATTTTCATTTTCTCCAACAGATATTATCATCGATACCGGCCTATCAGGCTTTTACAGCGTTTGTATTATTTCTGGGAGAAGTTTCCTTATCCAGCTGGAACCGCTGTCATCACGTTACATCTAGTTTCATTAATAAATCATCATTCCGCCCAAATATTTCGCATTATTTTGATACATAGTTGATAAGATTGAAAAAAGACGCCGCTCCATCAAATCCAACCTATAATCCTACCGTGATGATCCAGAGGAAGATAAAAAAAAACATGAGTTAGATGCCAATTACTTCATTTGGGGGGAAATTCTTCCTGACTCTAAATATGGCAATCAGAATAAATCCCGGGATCAACGTCCCATCTCCAGAATCTAGGACTCATAACCTGTAATATTATATTTTTTAACCTCTTCACGCGCTGCGCCGCAACTGTACGTCCTGCAGAGGGCTTGCTTCCCGCACCAGGACGTACAGTTGCGGAGCGGTTCCCAGCGCACTCTGTCCTAACGGACAATGTACGGGAACCGGGAGGTCAGCTGTCCCCGACAGCTGACACTCCAGTCTTGCTGGTCAGTGGACCATCGCCGCAGATTTCGGCAAATAACCCCATAAATGCGGCGACTGATTGCGATCGTTGCATTTAAGGTGTTTGAAGCACATCGGCAGCCCCCACTAAGTGATTGTGGGGACTGCCGATGCTTGTCGTAGCAATCGGAGGCCAGACAATGACCTGCGGGTTGCCTCGTATGGAAGCCCCGGAGGAGCAACCTCCGGCCGGTCCTCCGAGGCTTCCTGTCAGTGTGGCTGTCACGTCACAATGACAGTTAGGGGGGATTCACACGAACGTGTATTCGGTCCGTGCGGGCCGCGTGGTTTTCACGCGCCACGCACAGACTAATACAAGTCTATGGGGCAGTACAGACAGTCCGTGCTTTTTGCGCAGCGTTTGTCAGCTGTGTAAAAAGCGCGACATGTTCAATATCTCCGCGTATTTTGCGCATCACGCACCCATTGAAGTCAATGGGTGCGTGAAAACCACGCAGGTCGCACGGAAGCACTTCCGTGTGAACCGACTGAAACAGCGCACCAGCTGTCAAAAGGATGAATGTAAACAGAAAAGCACCACGTGCTTTTCTGTTTCCAAACATCCAAATGGAGTATCTTTGAGATGAGCGAACCCGTACAATCGAACCGAACTTCACCGGGTTCAGCCAATCATAGGCCAAGCACAGGCTGCAGCGGTCACATGGACTGCCGCATCATCCAGGGAGGTGGGGCCCGATGTCAAGAGAGGCGCGTCACCAAGGACGCGTCACCAAGGACGCGTCACCAAGGCAACGGCCGGGAAGTTCTCGGTAAGTACGAACTTTTTCTTTTTTTTAACAGGTTGCTGTATATTGTGTTCGGCATTCACTGTCGAGGGTGCTGAAAGAGTTACTGCCGATCAGTTAGCTCTTTCAGCACCTTGGACAGTGATGGGCGTCGACTAGCCTCATCTCTATGATGGCGGCTGGGCGAAAATCACGCAGCCGCGCATCATACACGGATGACACGCGCACAAAAACGCAACGTTCGTCTGAATCTGCCCTTAGAACACATTACACTACGTAGGTAGTGTAATGTACTCGAGCAGCGATCAAAGCTGCAAGTCTAAGTTTATATTATAAATATATATAAATATATATACATTGTTGTATTGTACTGTCTGTGGTCGAGAGAGGAGAGGGGGTCTCTAAATTACAGGCCCCCCCTCCTCTCTCCACCGCAAACACAAACTGCGTGACACAATACATTAGAAACTGTGGGTCGCACTCCCCCTGGGGGGTCGTGTGAAGACCTCCCGGGGGTCGCGATCCGCTCACCGAGGTCCTGCTTCCAACTGTATTTGCGTTCTTTTGACAAGCCGTCATTTTACACGCTGTATTTTGACAGCGACGCGTAAAATGAAGGCTCGTGGGAACAGAACACCGTAAATCCCATTGAAAGCAATGGGCAGAGAGGGGGCGTGGCTTGGCTGCCGGACTGAATGGACGAGTGAGAATCTAGCTCCCTGCTGCCTCACCACATATAAGCGACACACAAGCAACAAAGACCGCTAATACATCCCGCCGTTGCTGCACCGGAGAGGGAATCCTGCCAGGCATGCCCAGACATAAGAAGTCGGTGAGTAGACCAGCGAAAATGCTGGATTTCTACTTTCCAAATGACCGACAGACGGCCCAAAATGGCGCCGATACCGAACAACGCACAAATCCACTCACCTCATTGCCAGGGCCCCGACAGTTTAGATCTCCACTTTGCCGCAGCAGCTCCGTCCCTGCGCTGTCACCTGGATCACTGCCAGCTGGACCGCACTCACAGAGTGCAGCTCTAACGCCGAGGAAGGGGACAAGGGGGATGACAGAACCTAGAGGCCGCCATCTTAAAAGCCACGCACGTGGCATCCTCTCCTCCTCACCTCCTTCATCGGAATATGGGAGCCCTTCCTCTCGATCAAAAAGGGATGGAAATTCTGCCCTAACACACCAGGAGACAGATTGTCCTGAGGGAGACATAGAGGAATCCTCAGATCTTTTTACAGATATGCCATCTACATCTAACCCTGTTACAGAACTCACACTCAAGACCATGCTGCAGGCGCTTCAGCAATCTCTTTACTCAGGGTTTGCCCAGTTAATCAAGACCATATCTGTCGCAATACATGAAGTGGAAGATCGTGTACAACACGTAGAATCTAAAATGGGGGACTTTGCAACTTCTCACAATGAGCTTATAGACGCTCACTTCGATCTAGAAGCTGATATTACACAAGTCAAAGCAAAAATCGCAGACTTAGAAGACCGTTCCAGAAGGAACAATATCAAGTTTCGGGGTATCCCTGAAGATATAGCCCCAAAAGATCTAACCCAATTTATCCAAAGCTTTGTTAATGCCTTGCTACCTGACTGCACCTCTAGAGATTTGATCCTGGATAGAGCACACAGAGTTCCCAGACCCAAACACCTATCGACAGATGTGGCCAGAGATGTTTTGGTTCGGTTCCACTTCTTCCATATCAAGGAACTCTTTATGACAGCCGTAAGAAATAAAGAGATAATACCGGAGCCATACAAGTTAATATCTGTTTATACTGATCTTTCCGCCGTCACTCTGCAGTTAAGGAGAGAACTTGCTCCCATCACTACAACTTTGAGAAACAACAACATTCCATACAAATGGGGCTTTCCGGTACGACTATTGATCCACCAAAATGGCTCTATGCACGTGGTGAAAACTGTCCAAGAAGGTGCATCTCTTCTACAAAAATGGGGTATTAACATCCCTGACGCCTCTTCGGGAGTTAAGAAAAAATCCCTTTCTCACACGATTAAAGATGACTGGCAGGGGCCAAACCTCCGACAACGTCCGCGACGCTGAGGTATACTCACTATATGGTGGTGGAGCGGCGGGGTTTTTTCCCGAGTCCTAAAAGTCCGGTCCACAAGTTGACTGTTTTCCCCCCACTGTGTCTGAACTCATTGAAGTTCAGTCTCTCTCTCTCTTTATTCAAACGTATTTGAATGCTATTGTTTTGTTGTTTTAATTTTCTTCTTTGTCTGGTGCAGACCACTATGTTTCAATTGTACTCGTATAACAGTCAATCCACATACATTCCTTTGGATCATTCCAAGTATGACCTACAACTTGGTGTGACATGGTCAAAAACACAACAGCACTCTCACATATACGATGGCTCTTAAAATTGGTTCTCTAAATGTAAATGGCCTTAATAGTCCACATAAGAGAGCACACATGTGGAAAGAGGCACAACAACTGGCCTGTGAGGTCATGTGTATCCAGGAGACTCACCTCTTGGAAAAAGACGCCCACCGAATTAAGCACCCCCAATTTCCTCATGTCTTTCAGTCACATTACTCTACCAAGGCTCGAGGAGTTTTGGTAGCAGTTAAAAATACAGTTGCTTTTCAACTAATTGAATTGCTCGCAGATTCCAATGGGAGATATGTGTTTCTAATTTGTTCTATTAACAATGTCAAATATTCTTTGTTGTCATTATATGGGCCTAATAACCACCAACTGAGATTCCTTCAAAAGATTCGCAGAATAATTGCTAAACATAAACAGGGAAAACTGATTGTGTGTGGGGATTTCAACTTTGTAATGGATTCTGGGATGGACACTACGTCTCAGCCTAGACAATCTAGGGCTGCTTTTGGGGATTGTTTCTGGGGGGAGGAGCTGTACGATATCTGGCGTATGCAACACGGATCGGAACGTGATTATTCGTTTCACTCTCAAGTCCATAATAGTTACTCTAGAATTGATATGTTCATTGTAGATAAGGCGACACTCCTCCTATCAAAAGCCACGACAATCGAAAGCATACAGTGGTCCGACCACGCGCCGATCACTCTGACGATCATGGAAAAATATGACACTAGTCCAGATTACCTCTGGAGATGTAACTCCTATCTTTTATCTCATCCTACTTATAAAATGGACATAGAAAGAGATCTTTACGAATACTTCCAATATAATGATACGCCGGATGTTGGAATCTCCTCCCTCTGGAATGCTCATAAGGCATATATAAGGGGTACGTTTATACGTTTAGGGCATACGGTCCGCAAAAAGCGTCTGGAAGAGGTGTCTCAGTTAACTAACGAGATACGCCTTGCAGACACAAAAAACAAACTCTCTCCATCATCAGAGGGGGCTGCACAATTGCTACTACTCCCACAACGACTACGTCTTTGTTTAGTGTCAGAATATGAGAAAAATTTAAGGAAAACCAAAGCCCGTTACTATTCACAGAATGATAAGGCAGGGAAACTACTGGCTACCCGGCTTAAAACTCAGTACCAGAAGACAAGAATACCTTATTTAAAAAACCCTCTCACACAAGATAAATGTATGGATCCCAGAGACACAGTAGAACAATTTAGAAAATACTACTCATCTCTTTACAATCTAAAAGATGACCCCTTTACTAGCTGCCCTACTCAACATGAGATAGTAGATTTCATTAGGAAAGCATCCTTACCCAAACTGTCAGCAGAACAACTAAGTTCTTTAAATGCCCCAATTACAGAATTGGAAATCTTGAATAATATACGTTCCCTTCCAACCGGTAAATCTCCAGGACCGGATGGTCTTTCCAACTCGTATTATAAAAATCTATCTACTGTATTGACCCCTTATTTAGCCACATTTTTTCAAAAAACTATGGAACAGGGTTCCTTCCCAAAGGAAAATCAAATGGCTACTATTGTTACTCTCCCTAAACCGGGTAAAACTCCTGATACCCCCCAAAATTTTAGGCCTATTTCGCTATTAAATTCAGACCTCAAACTCTATGCTAAGATTCTCGTGGCAAGGCTCACCCCTATGCTAACTACCCTTGTGAGCGTGGATCAAGTGGGCTTTGTTAAAGGACGACAAGCATCAGACAATACAAAAAGGATTGTAAATTTACTTCATCTCATTGAAACACGAGCCACACCAGCATTGATGTTGGCTTTGGACGCCGAAAAAGCGTTCGACCGAATAAATTGGGCGTACGCATTTGCTACTTTGGAGGAAATGGGATTTGAGGGCAGCATTTTGACAGCTATTAGAGCACTTTACTCAGCACCCACAGCGAAAATCTACACTAATGGCATCCTGTCTACAGAGTTCCAAATAACTAATGGTACTAGGCAAGGATGTCCATTATCCCCACTAATTTTTATTCTCTCCATGGAGCCGTTAGCCCAACATATTAAAAACTGCATGGACATTCAGGGAGTTCAATGCCGTGGGGCTTCACACACTATTTCATTATACGCAGATGATATTATCTTATCACTAACTAATCCAGAATCATCATTAGAAGCTGTTATGGACATCATTAAAGTTTTTGGCTCAATATCATATTATAAATTAAATGCGCAGAAATCACAAATACTTCCCTTTTACATGGACCCGCCCACATTGCATTTTCTTAAAACAAAATTTCCATTTGATTGGCAAATGAAGGGCATCCGATATCTGGGGATAACTTTGACTTCTTCATATAAAGATCTATACGCAGCCAATTATGAACCTCTAATAAAAAACATCCAGACAGACACAGATAGATTACTTAAATTCGAAACTTCATGGCTAGGCCGGATTGCGGCCTATAAAATGCTTCTATTGCCAAAACTACTATACCTATTCCGAACTCTACCCATTACTCTCCCTAAAAGATTTTTTCAGATAACACAAAGAAATCTCTCCCAATTTGTCTGGTCAAAAACACACCCCCGAATTGCCATGCATTTGTTGGTCAAGGATAGAAGGGTTGGAGGCCTGGGTATACCGGACATTCATAGTTATTATATCGCCACCCAAGTAGCACAAATTTCTAGTTGGTGGGCCATGGACTCAGGAAAGCAGTGGTTACAAATTGAAACTTCCTATATCTCACCTTTACCTTTAAAAACCACTCTCTTCGGGACGTTTTGGGATTTGGCACCTTCACGTCCACTATCCCCTTTGACAAAGACGACTCTGGAATGCTGGTCCTACATTCAGAACAACACGCTAAATTGTAGTCCGTTACTCAAAAGTTATATTCCTTTAGAATACTTTATGCTAATAATCCCAAACGTCAAATTAACGTCCTGGATTGCTGGTGGCATCACTGATGTTTCCATGCTACTTGATGGTCAACACTTGGTGACGTTTGAACAGCTAAAGTCGAAATTCTCTATACCCAACTCTGACTTTTTTAAATTTCTTCAAATAAAGCATTGCATGGAATCCACCGGCAATTTAAATGCCTTATGTAACAATAAGTTATTTGCTCACTTCTCCAGACGGATAGGAGGTTTAAAACCCATATATAACATGATTAAATCTCATTACTCTTTTACTAAAACTCACTTACACAAGTCATGGGAAAGAGACTTAGGGTTATCGTTTAACGATGCCACATGGCTGGCTTCTTTCAGGCTCATACATAAGGCTTTACCGTGCATTCAACATATTGAAGCAGCACTTAAAACATCTCTGAGATGGTACTACACTCCTGACCGTCTACATAAGATATATCCTGAGTCTTCGCCTCTCTGTTGGAGAGGGTGTGGAAATACAGGGTCCTTATTCCACATGCTATGGCAATGCCACAAATTAGACGGGTTCTGGGCCCAAGTATTTAGATTACTGGCAGAAGTAATACAAAATCCAGTTATCATGTCTCCTCAGGTAGCGTTATTATTTCTGGAATTAGAGGGTCTCCCTTCCTTGGCGAGATGCCTCATTTGTAAAATCCTGGTAATGGCAAAACTAGTCATCACAAGATATTGGAAGAAAGTAGAAACCCCAATGCTTGAGGAGCTCATAGCATTAATTAACACAACATATTCCTATGAAAGAATAATGGCCTTAGGAAACTCCACGTATGCAAGATTCAACCTTTTATGGGCCCCATGGTGCAATAGTATCTTCTATAAATCTTTTTGAGTAGGTTTTATTCTACAATTATGTGAGGTCTCAACAACAATAATAAAATGTTCCAATAATATCAAAAATGAAGGTTATGACCACAAGGAAATGAATACACATGGATATTGAATGTACAATACAGCTGTAGTGCACTATACGAATGGTTTGCAATGTTTTTGTTCACTTCTGTTATGCTCTTCTTGTTATTTGTCGGGACTGAATGTCTCAATGTTTTGTATCTTCAGTATGCTTGAAATACTTGAAATGTATAAATGTTTATATGTTTAAAAAATTCTCAATAAAAACTATTGAAACGAAAGCAGTGGGCAGATGTTTGTAGGCATATTAGGCGCGTTTTTTCAGGCGTAATTCAAGGCGTACGGGTATGTTCACACGCTTTAGAAAATTACGTCTGAAATTACGGAGCTGTTTTCAGGCGAAAACAGCTCCTGAATTTCAGAAGTTTTTTCAAGTACTCGCGTTTTTCGCTGAGTCAATTGCGTACGTAATTGGAGCTGTTTTTCAATGGAGTCAATTAAAAACGGCTCCAAAAACGTCCCAAGAAGTGACATGCACTTCTTTGACGCGGGCGTCTTTTTACGCGCTGTCTTTTGACAGCGACGCGTAGAATTACACCTCGTCTGATCAGAACATCGTAAAACCCATTGCAGGCAATGGGCAGATGTTTGCAGGCGTAATGGAGCCGTCTATTCAGACGTAATTCAATGCGTAAAACGCCCGAATGACGTCTGAAAATAGGCCGTGTGAACATAACCTAAGATCGACTAACCTAATGAGTAAATTAGAAAAGGAAGCGAGAGGAAGCCCCCTCAGGTTTATGTCCCTTCTATTAGAAGAGGAAAAATCAAATCTTGACCAAAAATTGCCTGAACTTAGAGAGCGAGCATTAAAACTTAAAACTGATCCCCAATTTGAAAAAAAGGAGGTGCTCCTACAAAGTACAATACAGAGATTCTATATCAGGTATGGGAACATCAACAATTTGTGAGGGATTTACAAGAACTCCGTGAGAATCAAGCATACTTATTCCTCAGTAGGGACCTGTTCACACAGAGTTTTTTGCTGCGGTTTTTGCCGCGGAAACCACGTTGGGCTTTATGTGATGGGTAACAGGATGGGTTTTGTGGGGGAGGGGAGACGAGGTTATAGGTACTTTGTGTGTATTTTTTAGAGATCGATTTAGTGGGTGAGGGGACATTGCCCTAAATGCTATAGGAGTGTGGGGGGATTCTTTATACATGTATTTTGTGGGGAGGGGGACTTCTGTATAGTTTATTTTGTGGTGTAGGAGCTTATTATGAATCATGGGGAGGGGAACTTAGCGTTATGTATGGGGAGAAAGGATTCTTTAGGGTACGGCCACACGGAGCGGCCCTCACACTGTCGCAACGCGGCCAACAACCGCGCTGGCACTATGTAGGAGCGGCTGTCAAATACCTCGTTAAGGGGTATTCCGGTTACATTCGCACGTGCACTGCCGCTCCATTCATCCTCTATGGGAGCGCCGGAGATAGCCGAGTGCAATGTTCTGCTTTTTCCGGCGCTCCCATAGAGAATAAATAGGGGGTAAGTTGTTGTAATTTGCAAAATGGTGCGGCCATAAAGGGTGTATTAATTCATGGCCGCACGATTTTGCAGATAAAGGGACGGTTTACCCGCGTTAACGTGCGGCCATGAATTAATACACCCTTTATGGCCGCACGATTTTGCAAATTACAACAACTTACCCCCTATTCATTCTCTATGGGAGCGCCGGAAAAAGCAGAACACTGCACTCGGCTATCTCTGGTTCTCCCATAGAGAATGAATGGAGCGGCAGTGCGCGTGCGAATGTAACCGGAATACGTGCGTCCACTAACAGGCTGCTTGACAGCCGCACTGAACATGGTGCCGGCGTGGTTGTTAGCTGCGTTGCGACCGTGTCAGGGCGCTCCGTGTGGCCTTACCCTTAGGCCGGGGATTCACACGAGCGTGTGCCTTTTGCGCACGCAAAAAACGCGTCATTTTGCCTGCGCAAAATGGACTTGACAGCTCCTTGCGGCAGCAGCATATGATGTGCGGCAGCGTGACTTCAATGGGTGCGTGATGCGCGAAAAACGCTCAAAGAACGGACATGTCGTGACTTTTACGTAGCGGGCCAACGCTGCATAAAAATCACGCACATGTCGCACGGCCCCATAGACTAATATAGGTCCGTGTGACGCGTGTAAAAATCATTCGCGTTGCACGGACGTATATCCCGTTCGTCTGAATAAGCCCTTAGAGATAATATTTGTGGGGAGAGCAACTTGGTTATAAGGGTAGGAACACACAGGGTGGATACGTAAAACGACACAGTGTATACGTCCTGAGAACCGCAGGGAATTTCACCTGAAAAACAGCACCAAATTTTGGTGCAGTTTTTTTGGCGGAAGGACTGCAGATTTTTTTAAAAAAAAAAGCTAATGCTCCCGGCCGTAGTCCCTCTCTGAGCGTAGCCCCGCCTCCTGCGATGACGCTGTAGTCCATGTGACCGCTGCAGCCTTTGATTGGCCTTTGATTGGCTGCAGCTGTCACATGGGATGCATCGTCATCCCTGGAGGCGGGGCAGCGCTCAGAACAGAATACGCATCACTATGACTACGGCCGGGTGTATTACCTTTTTTTTTCTCATTTGAGATTAACGATAAGCAAAGTTTTTATCATTGATCTTCTCCTTTATTAACACTGACCAAATATCATTATAATTGGTCAGAAACGAGCGAATCATGATGATAATTGGCTAAACTAAATAGGCCTGTAATGGGGGTATATTCAGGCTTAGTGCCTAGGGCAGCGTGAGCTGTAAATACGGCCCTGCTAAGGACGCAGATACTATTCAACACTATAGCGGAGCAGGGAGGTATCTCCCTGCTCTGCGATCTACTAGGCTGGTGGTTCCCAACATGAGGTTCACATGAGATCCCTCCAGGGGTGCTGCGACACTCCTCTGGACAACTGCCACGGACGTGCTTTCCCTCCTCCTCATAGCGCGAAGTGGATGTGAGGAGGAGGAGATTTTTTTTGACGCTATATACAGGGGGATGTGTGTGTGACGCTATATACAGGGGGCTGTGTGTGTGACGCTATATACAGGGGGATGTGTGTGTGTGACGCTATATACAGGGGGGTGTGTATATACAGCGGCTTTTCACGATCCGGGCTGGCTGGAGGAAACAGTGGCAGGGCTAGCCCTTATCCCTCAGGCCGGCCCGTCGCGCTCTTTGTCGGCAGCCGGCATAGAGGCGCCCCCTTCCCCCACCCTTTTCACGGGCGTTAATGTCACTACAGCAGGGGGAGAGATAATCCCCGCGGCCCCTGCTACAATAAAGCAGGTGGCGTCGTCGGGAGCGGTGGCTCAGGCCAGGTCACCACGCCGCTCCCGGCGGTCCCGTCCACCAGAGCGTCTGAGCCCAGACATGGCCCCGTGGGCTCGGCGTCGCAGGGGGAGCCCTTCTAAGGACGCTGCAGGCCAGGTTGCTGGGGTGGGCACCTCTTCCCAGGGCCTGCGTCCTGGCAGGAATCCCCAGCCGCGACGGGGCTTGGCGGCTAACAGGGAGTCGCAGGCCGGGCTCCCGATCACACCCCCACCTTCAGCCGCAGTATGCAGTGTACAATTCACGGCCGCCCCGCATGGTGATGTACCGGCCAGGGGGCAGGCTTCCTCGAGATCCTCGGGGAGGACGACAAGATCAACGCCGACGTCGAGGCAACAAGTCCGGTTGGAGGTTTGGATCCCTACAGTCGGGCGGCAGGTGGCCGGCCCCTCGGTCAGCATGTCGGGGTCCCCATGTCGTAGATGTCGGTGTGAGAACCAGTCAGCACCAAGAGAAGATTTGGAAGATGGAGAGCTGGATGAGACGCAGCGCGGTCAGGATTTTCCGGCTGGCGGGAATACAGCGCCTGGGCAGTCCGGTGAGTGTGTAACTCCAACGTTACCGTATCCAGCAATTTTCATGTCGGGTTGTGAGGGGGGGTTAGCAAGCGCGGAAGTAGCGGCTGTCGATAGTGGTGTACTCGGGCGCGATGGCTTAGCTGATTTGGTGGTTTGTTTGCGTGAGTTAGTGGGGCGTTTAGATAGGGCAGCGGCCCCTGTAGTTCCTGTGGTGTCCCCGGCGGTGGTATGGGAAGGTCATCGTGATGTATTGCCGCGGTCCGTGGGTAGTAGTGTTGCGGGGGTGTCAAGAGAAGCGGTAGCAGTTTCGGTTCAAACTGAGGCGCAGAAGGATGGGGATAGAATTAGGCTTGATGATCGTGCACCGGGGGGAGGTGTTTGTCTGTTTTGAAGGTCCGTTAGGTGCTCACTTGAAGCAGGAGGTGAGGGACCGTATTTGGAAAGATGAATATGTGGAGATATTTTCTCTTCTGCCGCTTGCTAAGTTCAATTTGGATAAAAGCAAGCGGGTTGAGAGTAAAAAAGATGAGGAGGAACGCCGGCGGTATAGGCTTATTCCGCAGACGTTCGTGAACTGGTCGCAAGCTTTCGCTATTCTGGCGAGCGTGATCGGAGAAAAGGCGCCGGAAAACTGCTCGGCGTTGTTCTGTTATTTCGATGCCATCGGAGAGGCGTATAGGGCGTACGGTGGGCAGGCGTGGTTGAGGTATGATGAGCAATTTCGGCAGTGAAAAGCGGTGCGGCCGGCGATCCAGTGGGATCAAAAAGATATTGCGCTGTGGTTAAGGGTTACGGCCCCAGTTAAGCAGTCCTTTCCCGGGAGCGTTGGCCAAGGAGGTCAGTCGGGTCAGTCCGGACAGGGTTCCGGTTCAAAGCTGGGGTTCTGCTGGCAGTTCAATGAGGGCCAGTGTAAGTTCGGGGCCTCATGCAAATTTAAACATGTCTGTTCGGAGTGTAACGGGTCCTCTCATGGGGCTGCAAAATGTATGCGGAAAGGGAAACGGTCAGGTCCTCAGTCCTCCTCCGCTGGTCAAGGGTCGGTCTCCGGTGAGGGTGGAAAGAATGGCACCGTATCTAACTGAATATCCGGATAGGGCTGCAGCCAAGTTAATTTTGGAGGGGTTTTCGTTTGGTTTTGATATTCCCCCTCCTCCGTATGAGGTGCCGGTTACCCGGCGTAATCTTAAGTCGGCTTATTTGCACTCGACGGTGGATTCAGAAAAACTGTTAAAGGAAGTTTCGTTGGGGCGCAATGCCGGTCCTTTTGTCGAGCCTCCGGTTGTGGATTTGGTTGTATCCCCCTTGGAAATCGTGCCGAAGCGGGAGCCCCATAAATTCAGTTTGATTCACCATTTGTCGTTTCCCAGGGGAGCATCGGTTAATGAGGGGATAGATCACGATTTATGCTTGGTGGTTTACACGTCATTTGATAGAGCGGTGGCGTTGGTGCGAGGGGCAGGACAAGGGGCGTTGCTGGCAAAAACAGACATTGAGGCGGCTTTTCGTTTGCTGCCTGTACATCCAGAAAGCCAACGGTTGTTGGGTTGCTTCTGGAACGGGGGGTTTTACGTCGACAGGTGTCTTCCAATGGGGTGTTCTCTTTCATGCGCATACTTTGAGGCGTTTAGTAGCTTCGTGGAATGGCTGACGAAGGGTGTAGCGGGGGTGGACTCGTTGATACACTATCTGGATGACTTTTTGTGTGTTGGCCCTAGCGGTTCTCCGGTTTGTGGTAACCTGTTGTATTGCCTGCAGAAGGTTGCGTCGGATTTCGGAATTCCGTTGGCACCGGAAAAAACTGAGGGCCCAGTTTCCACCATCTGTTTTTTAGGGATCGCAATTTATTCAGTCGCTATGGAGTGCAGGCTGCCTGAGGATAAATTACGACCATTGAGGCAGGAGGTGAGGCGGGCCTGCCGACTAAAAAAGATCATGTTGCGCGAACTCCAGTCGCTGCTGGGGAAGTTGAACTTTGCCTGTAGGATTATGCCAATGGGCAGAATTTTTAGTAGGCGCTTGGCGGCAGCGACGGCGGGTATCAGGGCTTCCTATAATTTTGTGAGGCTTGGTGGGGAACACAAGGCAGACCTGCAGGTATGGGACGAGTTCCTTGGGCAGTATAATGGTAGATCGTTGTGGATGTCCAGGGTGCAAGAAATGAGTGACGTGGAGTTGTTTACGGATGCGGCGGGGTCCGGGGGTTTTGGCGCATATGCGGGGGGTCAATGGTGTGCGGGGAGCTGGCCGGACAGCTGGGTGAGCAGTGGGCTGACGCGAAATCTGGCCCTGCTCGAGCTGTTTCCCATCGTGGTTGCAGCGACCATTTGGGGGGACAGGCTCAGGGATAAAAATGTTCGTTTTCACTGTGATAACATGGGAGTGGTGTTAGAAATTAGCAACTTATCGGCATCATCTCCACCGGTGGTTCAGGTGCTGCGTCATCTAGTGTTGTGCTTGTCGCTAAACGCGTGGGTGGTGGCGGTGCATGTGCCAGGGGTGTCCAACTGTATTGCTTATTCTCTTTCTCGCTCACAGTGGGATCGTTTTCGTCAATTGGCACCGGGAGCGGATGCGTCCGGCTTGGCGTGCCCGGAACATCTCTGGGAGCTGGTTTCGGTCCCGTGGAAGGGTTGATTGAGCGGTCGCTGGCTAAGGCGACTTGTAACGCTTATTCGGCTTGTTGGCAGCAATGGGAGGAGTGGGTAAGAGTATTGGGCAACGTCTGTACGGAGCAAGACAGGTTGGTGGCATTGTTGTATTGGTTGGGTGATGCGTGGGAGGCGGGGTTTTCGCTGGCTAAGGTGAATCGTTTCGTGGCAGGTTTGGCGTTCGGTCTCAAATTACGGGGTTTCCATGATGTATCCAAGCATTTTCTAGTGAAGAAGGCATTGAAAGGATTGCGGAGAGGCAGGGCTGAAGCGGATCAGAGGCGACCGGTGTTTTTTGCCCTCCTTGGTTCACTGGGCGCATCGCTGGGGGCTGTTTGTAAGTCACCTTATGAGGTAGATTTGTTTAGGTTGGCTTTTTCCCTCGCGTTTTTTGGGGCGCTCCGAATTGGGGAGTTGGTCTCTCCTAGTAAGGCTAAGGCTGGGGGGTTGTGACAGGCGGATGTTGGTCTTTATCGGGATAGACTCGAGTTGTTGGTGCGGCGGTCTAAGACTGATCAGTTGGGCCGCGGTAAGCGGATAGTGTTGTTTACTCTCCCTGCATCAATGATGTGTCCGGTCGCTTGCATGGGTGCGTTCAGGCCGATTGGAGTGGTGCCGGAGGCGCCATTGCTCCGTCATGAGAATGGCACGTTTTTATCTAAGTATCAATTTGATGCAATATTCAAAAAATGCTTGGCTGTGGTTGGGGTGGGGGACGGGTGCTACTCGTCTCACTCGTTCAGAATTGGCGCGGCTACAGAAGCTGGGTGTTGGGGATTGGATGACGAGGGCGTGCGGCGGATTGGCCGCTGGGAGTCCAATAGGTTTAGGTCTTACGTGCGCCCTCATTTGTTATGAGTTGTATGTTGTTTCTGATGATATGTGAGTTTCTTGTCCTTTCTTTCAGATCATCGCCCATGTTTGGTCTGGCTGTTAGGACATTCTTTTGTGCACTGGGGGGCACTGCGGGCGGATGTGCGCCCCGATGGCCGCCAGCTTCGCATTCCGCGTCGGGATGCGGTGTTACATTGGTTGGGATTTCGAGGTATGTTATGGAGCCGGGTATTGGCCGAGTTTCAAACATATGCTCGCCTGGATAGAGTCCCGGAGGTTTTGGTGTTACATGTTGGGGGGAACGATCTAAGGGTACGCCCCTTTCGTGAGCTAGTGCGGGATATAAAGCATGATTTGCTGTGTTTGTGGGCGTCCCATCCATCCTTGATGATTGTTTGGTCGGACATAGTTCCGAGGAAGGCTTGGCGCCTGGCACGGTCGGTGGAAAGGGTCAACAAGGCCCGCATTAAGGTGAATCGGGCGGTGTCACGATTCGTTGCCAAGAATGGGGGCATTTGTGTTCGTCACAGGGATCTGGAGTCCGGGGTTGGGAACTATTGGCGTAGTGATGGGGTGCATTTGACCGAGGTTGGAATTGATCTGTGGAGCTTGGCCTTAGCAGAAGGAATTGAGAGGGCGGTGGTGGTGTGGAGGAACTCACAGGCTTAAGGAAGTCAAGGCCTGTTTCGCTGTGGCGGGGGGAGTCCTTGAGGTTGGTCAGTACAAAATGGTGGGGGGGTCGCATCGGGGGTATGCGTCCCCCAAAATGGTAGATCATTTGAAGACTTCATAGGGTGTTACCCCTTTGAAGTGGTCTTCTGGTGGAAAGTATATCATTTGAAGACTTCATCGGGTGTTATCCCTTTGAAGTGGTCTTCTGGTGGTTGGAGCCATCCAACTGCGATCTTTTATGTACGTTTTCTAGGGAAGATATTTGGCCTAACACAGCATTTATAAGTTGCGACCTCTGTTTCTTTACCCTAGACCCCAAGGCAATAACATCCCCCCTTACAAAGGCTTTGTGTGTCTCCCAAAGGATAGGTTGCGAAATAAGAGGGTCGTCATTAAATGTAAAAAACTCCTTCAATTTACCCTCTAACTTGTGTACATCTTTAGATTTTTCGAGTAGGGTATCGTTAAGTCTCCAGTTCCATCCTCTAACAGGTAGCTCTTTTAAGATGAACTTAACAGAGACCAGAGCATGGTCCGAAATTGTAATGTTC